>NC_137101.1:45743248-45945748 GCF_949357685.1 Gobio gobio | reverse complement strand
TTTCGTTGACGAATAATTTTCGGCATAATTTTCGTCAACAACCTTTTTTCACAGACGAAAACGAGACGATAACTAAATAAAAACTAGTGTTGGATGACAAAATCTATGACGAAAATCAACTGTCATTTTCGTCAAAAACAAATAAAAACGAGACGAAAATGTTAGGGAGGGTCGATTAGGGAAGAGATCCAGTCAGAACTGATGTCCTGTGTAACAGATGCGCACATTTGATCTGAACTGATCTAACCGCTGGAAAACACGGCTCACGCATCCCCAATCCAGCGCTCCAGAGCGGCTCACAATCAATGAATAACACACATTTATGCCAGGAAATTGTTTATGAACTAATGCTGATGAATAATGACAATGTTTACTTTACGATGTTTATATAGTAATGTGTTTTAGACGGTTGTAACAATGCATATTTTATCTCCTCATCTGAACTTGAATGAGCTCCTGCAACTGCAATAGTAAGGCGAGATTTCAAAATAAGAGTCCCAGTGTATTTCCAGCTGGTTTATCATTAAAAGTCACGCATTATATATTAGTTTTTGCTTACACAATAAACTGTATTTAATTTCTTTCCCATTTAATTCATAGTCAGGAGGAAAGACCAGTATTTGACACATATTAAATTAAGTATCAGGGGTTATAATCAGGGCTCCGAACCGATTCAAGGAACGAAAACGAAAACCGGAAACGAACGAAATTTTAAGAGGAACAAAAACGAAAACGAAATCAAAATCAATATGAATCGTTCTGAACAGAAACGTTAATTTGAAATGGCCAGTTAATAACGTTATTTTATCGTTCTCTTTAATATTTTTATTTGGCAGTGACCAATCAGAAATTGAGTAGTACAGCATGTGACGTTGACGGATCAAGCGTGAGTGAAATGCCTGCGCACCAGTCATCTATGAATCTACCGGTAACGTAAGTCAGTATAGAGCGCGCATTTTCATGCCTCAAGTACATTTCTTTCCCCGCTGAGGTCTACAATGAATGTGCAGGTATTGGAGGACATTCTTTTCGAACGTTTAAATAAGCAGTACGGATTTTAAGCTCAAATAGACTGATTTAGGCTAGTTTATGGATTCCGTTTAAGCCTATCCAAGTAGGCTATAGCATCTATCAAACATTTTTCCTATAGTCTGTCAGATAGCCAATACAGGACAGGTCAATGTTTTCTATAGACGGTTGATGCTTCGTATTAAATGGTATGTTATATTGCATTAAATGATCAAGCTTTATTAGCTGACTGAATTTGATTATGTGATGCAAGGACGTGTTGCGCAGTGTTTGCTTTGAAATTAGCAGTTGACGGTGCATTAATGGTTATCCAGTTTATTTATTCTTTATTCATAAATTTTTTAAAACAAGTCGTGTTGAAAAAAGTTATGTAACGTTACAAAGAATGTTATCACTCTTCTGAAAAGAATTAGGCATAAGAGGCCACTTTCGATTGTCTAACGCTCCAAAACAGGTGCGCTGTTTATGCTTTGTAATTAATGCATGTATTTCTGTTGTGGTTTTAAAAATGTTATGAAATAAATATCCAAGTTTAATTACCATGCGTTATATTATTATTGAGTGAAAATAAGTCTATTTATACATATTTGTTTAAAGTATAGGCTAAATTAAAATAACGTTATTAACCGGTATTTTTTCAAATCAAACCTAGCCTGGGAAAACCCAGACAACTTCCGGCAAATTTAGATTTGCTCTGCAAGTAGTCTTGCAAAGAGCCCATTCAAACCCATTTCTAAGCCCTAGAAATCGAGGCACCAATCAGAAACGTTGAGGCGGGCTTTACACGATGACGACAGCGCAGCGACGGTGAAGCAGATTCTGTACACTACAAAGATGGATGCTGCAGTGGAACATCACTATCAGCTATCGCGGCTGTTTTAAGCGATTTAAACTTTTCCATTCCGTTAAAACCCGAGCAAAGAACAACACTCGAAGCCTTCATATCTAAAAAAGATGTTATTGCTGTCTTATCGACTGGATTCGGCAAAAGTCTGATATACCAGCTTGCTTGTCTTAGCGAGAGCCCTCTGGTAGTGTTAATGTTTCACAAAATATAGTTTTAAGTCCTTTTCAGGCGAGAATGTAGTTGTTTAAAGCTCAAATCTGTGGTTTATTTGTAAAGAGAGCGCCTTTTTGAAAATTTGATCTGCCGTTTTAGGGAGTTGTGAGCTCCAGTGAACCAGCGGCGCTCAATCGCTCAACCCCACCGAGAGGCGCCTTTCCTCAGCCAGTCCTTCTGCCGTCTACCGCTGGCTCTGATGTGAAGATATGATTCGTCTTGTGTAGATCTAACGGCTGATCTTTGCTCTCATTAATCTATAATTTGTTCCCTGACAGATCGTTTTGTCTGAGGGCAAAGTGAAGTTTCATAACTTTATATTTGTAAGCTAATAAACTTTACCGTTGTAGTCTCATAGCGCTGACTTTCTTTGACTGAATTGCTTTATGTATTGTATAGCTTCTTATACCTTTGACTTATACTTTTAAAATGGATATTAATCACGCATTAAACTAACATTTAACAAAAAGAGACTGGGTTTTGTTTTATGTCATATCTCATTTAATTACAGTGATAATCATAGCCTATATTATGCACACATATTACATGTTTTTATTTTTTAATGTAAACGAAAAGAGGCCGGGTTTTTTAAATATTTCGTTTTGTTATATACATGCATTGAAGATAATATGCATTGCCTGCACTACATTTGTGTGGCTATAATATGTTTAATATTAACTATTACCGTCCTCGGGAGTTCATTCTCCGGAGTCAAACTTGGTAAGTCACGGACGCAAGGCAGAAGTTCGCTTACAAAATATGTCATAAAACACCACTGCCTCATTTCATAAAAAAAAAAAAAAAACTTAAAAATATTAGCCACACAAATGTGGTTCAGGCAACGCGTAGTTAGGCCTACATTCATTATCTTATATATTTATAATAAAACGAAGTATAAAACACCCTGCCTCTTTTCGTTTACATTTTATACATCCTATTTGAGAACACAAGCACAGGCCATAGACAGCTGTTTCTCAGTCGCTCTGCCTACGTCATCTCCCTCATCGCTCTGATTGGTTTTAGGTCTATCCAATTGCGCCCAGAGGCATTTGAGCGACGCCCGTTGGTGACGCCCCTTTGGAAATTTGTCTATGAAGCTTTGCCAGACCATAACTCAGTTGCTACTGAGAATGGTCTGGTTTTAACCAGGCTAAATCAAACCGTTTTCGGAACAGTAATTTTTATTGAGGAACGCAAAAACGGAAACGCTATAATATCGATTCTGCTCGGAGTGAACCGATTGATATTTTTTTCCGTTTTTAAGCCCTGGTTATAATAGTTAACTAAAACCATTAAAAAAATTCTTCATTACTTGAAATTAAATAAATGTTAACTGAAATTTAAAAAATAAATAAACAAACTTATTTGAAGCTTTAGCTTAACATGATATACTAACTAAAACAGAAATACAAAGTTATAAAAACTATATAGATGTTTTTAAAAACGAACAAAAAAGTGAATTGAGCTCTTTCGTGTATTTTTAATGTCAAAAAACAAAATGATGTCAAAATGTCAGTTCAAGTGACAGTCAGTTATGTAATACTCAAATGCTTAATGTATTACAATTAAACTAAACTCATTAGATTTTAGGAGACTAAATCTACTGTAGATTTAGTTGACTAAAATAGTATGATATTTAGTCAACTAAAAATAGACTAAAACTAAAAACAATTCAGGTGACTAAAATATGACTAAAACTAAATGGCATTTTAGTCAAAAGTCTATGACTAAAACTAAATCAAAATATGCTGTCAAAATTAACACTGCTACAGAAATGACTGGACTGATCGTTGTGTTATAACCACGTTTCTCAGTCTGGTTCTCATGAGAGCACCAGGGCCCGTATTCATAAAGATTCTAAGAGTCCTCTCAGAAACCTCCTAATTTAGCTTAAAACCTTTTACGTAGGAGTCTTAGCTTAAGAGCTATTCGGGACCGATCTGAGAGCAACTCTGAGCAAGGAAAATACAAAAACTTTTATCTTAGCGGGGCTGACCCCGTTGCTAAGTATGACACAGTCTTTTGAAGACTGTGATTGGTTGGTTGTCCAAAAAGGAGCGCTTTTAAGTATAGAGTCTATTCTAAGCCTTCACTTTGAAATTACAAGTGCAAATTGTCCTATTTTACCGTTCTCTCACTCACACACACACATTATATATATTGTATACAAACGATATGTATCGTGAAAAGCACTATACAAAAAAATTTGAATTGAATATAAATCCTTTTATTATTTACCATGCTGTTAATTTCCTATGGTATTTGATTGGCTTAGAATTATAAACATTGTTCCACTCTTTACAATTACACTGATTGCTGGCATGTCTATTTAATTGGTGGTTTGAAAGTTGGATTTAATGCAACAAACATGATCCCTGCACGATCTAATCTATAGCGTCTTAATAAGTCACTGTCATTCATTGTCTGCAACACATTTCTTCTCCCTCTTCATCTTTCTGCCATTTTCTCCGCTGCTAAAGAAACTCTTAAGACTCTTAAAAGTCCTCGTCCGTGCTCCTAACAAATTTGATCTTAAGACCTCTTTTAAGGGTTAAGATCCTTTCTGAATTACTTTTTTCTTTACTAGGATTTTTTAGTTGATTTTAAGAGTAAACGCCCACATTTCTAAGAATTTTCTTAGAATTTTGTCACTAGGAGCTACTCTTTGCATTAAGATTCTTTATGAATACGGGCCCTGGAGATTCACTGCACATAGTGTCACCCATTAAACATAACTATACAAAATAAATAATTCATAATTATTTTTTTTTTTTTAATTAAATTATCTGCAGACAAATAAAGGTGTTACAACAGTTTTTAATAAAATAATAAACAAAATAATAAATAAAATGTGATAACACTATTACATTTTATAATAAGATTGTAATGCTGTTTTTGGAGTTTAATCAAAACTCCTCCTGCTCAACATACTTGAGTTTATCCAGTGTGTAGTTTTGATGATTGAGTTTATCAGTGAGCAGTCTGAGTCCTGAATCTCCTGGATGATTGTAGCTCAGATCCAGCTCTCTCAGGTGTGAGGGGTTTGAACTCAGAGCTGAAGACACATAACCACAGCCTTCCCCTGTCACCATACAGCCAGATAATCTACATAGACACACATCAACAGTACACATTAGTACACAGTACACTAGGGATGCACAATATTATTTGTATGACATCCGATATGAAAAAAAATATGCCGATATGCTTTGCAGATGTTGATATGAATAACTCACGTGTGCAAGGAGTACCACTGTAAAAAGTCAATCTGTGGGTTTGTAGATTTCATGAAATTTAATATTTAAACTTTATTTAACAAAATTAATTTCTTGATTTTTTGACAGTTTTTTGCATTGAAATTAATTAAAAATTACTGGAATAAAATCTACTAAATGTGGTTGTTAAGGATTTAGCTATTCTTTTTGAATAATTTAAACTAGAGAGAATATTGAATTAATACAACATGATACAAATGAGTTGTTTTTAATTTAGAAGCATTTCGTGTTAAAACGCGTGCTTTACGCAGCTCACAGCACGAGGCATACATGCACTGGAGTTCCTCGCTGCAGACTGATTTCTGACAAAGGTAAGGACTATTATTTAATTTATATTTTAAAAAGCTGTTATAAATTGTCCAAGTTGTCTACCTGATGTAATAAGAAATGAAGCTTATGCGCAAGTTCTGGCAGGAAGATTCAATGTTACGTCACTTATCACATTCAGACCTATCCAATCAAGTCATAATTCTCAGAGTATAAAAGATCGGTAATTAACACATGTCTGAGTTCACAGATGCTGACGCCAGCATTGCAGTTGACGATCCGGACGTTCCGTGGCGGTCGATCGCTGGTCCTAATGTGCAATACAGTGGCGTTCAAAGTCCATGTCAGCCTATCATTCTGTTCATTGGGCTGTCGCGGCAACAGACACGCGTTTAGATCCAGAGCAGTCACTTACAATGGAGGACTATCTGGGCATGTTATCAAAGACACGGCTGTGATCTTCATCACCATTCTGGCGTCATCACTTCATCACCATTCATCACAGTGATATGTATATGATTATGCATTTCCGATATCGATCGGGTGTAGTATTTTACTCTTTCTCAAATTGTCGCAAGCATGCGTGCACGAGACGCGCACCGGCTTGTGCGTTGCTCGTTATCGCTTGCTCCTGTTGTAAACTATCCACAGTGCCTCGTAAATAATTCGCATGACACCGGTTACCGTTAACGATTGTATTTTGTTTAGAAAAGCTGAAACCGAACAGCTGGCACAGCATATTAGCCTCTATCATTCTCCCCATGAATGCAAGGAATCCAATACGGGTTTTAAAGCGACATGCACCCATTAATCGGGGCTTCATGATTAACAGAAGTTAAGCTGAAATCGCGAATGGATTCAGTGTTATCAGATCGCTAAAGTTGAATTAACTATGCTAATTTGCTCAGCATATATTTTTAAGTACAGCACCGACATCAGTGCTTGATCCGTTCTCATTCAATGGTGCTATTCATCTTGCAAACGCTGTGAGTTCGTCACATACAAAATGCAATTGAAACTGACACCATAGTTTCAAGCTTAGAAGTGTTATGGGCCTGTCATCAGCAGAGTACATATTTTGCTCAAACATACGGGGCACCCAGTGTTGAAATGGCTTCCTTGTGTAATTTGACATGGCTTCCTTTACTATGAGGAAGAACCGTAGCGTTCTGTGCTCTTATAAAGGTGCCGTTGCTTATTGCTTTATAAATATGCGCTTCATATTAATAAATTAGTTAATTAAAGCAAACATGTATAGTAATTGTGCTTTTGTCTTTGCGTTACTCCAGTTAATATGACTCTATTCGTGTTTTATTCCGCTACTGATATCTGGATGCTTCTGTCTATTTTAGGAACTTTAGAATTTAGTGCTATGTCTCATTCGGTCCTTCTGTACTACGACGCCATGGTTACAATTATGAATTAAACAAAGTGTATCTCGCTAGTACTCAAAGCACCATATGTCAAGTAAGGTTTGCTTAATAAACAAGGTTTGACTGGATATTCGATAGCAGCAATTTAATTCCGTACTCAATCCGACCCATTTTTCATAAAGATTGCATCCTGTACAGCAACTAAATCGCAGCACGGGAATACAATTATTCAAATCTTTTATGAATATAGTAAGTGAGCAGAGTGCGTTCCCTTTATAAATGCATGAAACCATCAAATGCTTCAGTTCAACTAAACTCTGACACTAGTTGAAACCGTTTCGGTCAATCTGACTACACCAAATCATGAATCTATAGCATGTTCTACTCTTCGTTGGTCAAACGTATGCACTAGAAGGCAGAATTGGTCAGTGAACAAGCGCTGAGCCATTCAATCCCGATTGTGTATGTTCCATGTTGTGTTGGCTCCTCCAATTGGCCATTGCATTCAGGCGCTCCACAGACATTTACATTTGCGCATTTGGCCGACGCTTTGGTTCAGGGTGACTTACATCGTGTTTAGGGTGCACATTTGGTATTTTGTCCGATCTTGCTTTTCCTGGGAGTCGAACCCATGGCTTGGCGTTGCTGGTGCTACGCTCTACTGTTTGAGCTTCAGGAAAGACGTGTCTGTGATTGGCTACGCTCGCATTGTAAACACCAACATTCGTCAGTCTATCGAGACTAACACAATATACGGGGAGTAAATATAGTGTGACTGTTTGACAAAGTCTGCACATGCATACTGATTTCTGCAAATGACGAGCTCTCTCGCAGTGAGCTTTTTGTTTTTCTCGTCACCAAAGCTGGCACACATGGTGCGGCTTATAATCATTGTGATTCGTTGCTTTTCAGACTGTGATCCTGATGTCACACTGTGGGAACTCCGCTGCATTAATGTCAGACTGCATGATAATCAAACGCACAAGAATTTGTCTGGAGGTTACATCAACCCACTCACATTTGTTTAATTTACTTCAGGTTACAATTTTATCATGGCTGTTGGTGAGTATGTCAAACATGTTATCAAAGACACAATATTTTAACCTATGGTCAAAAGAATTTAGGATTGCGATATTTGTCTCAGACTGCAAAAAAAAAAAAAATCATACAGTATGAACTTGGCTCAGGTTATCAAACGATGACTCTCACATTGATTAATGTTTTTCATTGGTTCGGTTGCTTTGCAGGGTTCTATAGCCAGCTATGGTTTATTAGCTAGTAAAGCGTCTTCTAAAACATTCTTATCCTTCCGTAAGGGCATTTGTTTGGTTTTCAATTTTCGGTTATGTATTTGTCATGCTGTTCTGGTTTATTTTCTTCTGCGGGTTCTCTCAACAGGTTCTGATGGTTAGATGGTGTTCTATCTAGCTGTGAGCTGGAGTCACACCCAATGGTTTCGAATCCTCCAACTGCAGATGCTAGAACTGCAGTTCCCCAACTCCTCTATGCCTAGGTCATTCTTTGGCTTAGGGCTGCTACGAACGCAGCTCAATGCGTGGAGTCTGCATACTCTATCAAGGTGTCGTGTACATGGTCATCCTCCGCATTATAGTACAAGCAAGATCTGACTCAAACACTCAGCAACTTCAAGTAATAATTTTCATGCAAATACTGGCGGTGGCATGTTTTCTCCTTTATTACTACTCATCAATCCTGTTTCGTCAGTCTCTATGCCTTTCATGAATTTCTCTGTGGCCTAACGTGGTCTCTGTCCAGGTGGCCTATTGTAGCCTTCATCTCTGTGGCCTACTGCGGCTTCATCAGCGTGGCCTTCGTCTCGGTAAAAGAGGATATTTCTAAGCACATCCCTGCACCCCTAATCATTCTGCAATTTTTATATTCCCCAACGCTCTCCCATATCAAGGTGGTTAACTCACCTAGAGACAGACCTATAGACCATCTCCTCAGTATACCGGACATTCATTCAGGGTTACGTGCTGCTACAACAGCAACTGAACACAGGATTGTTTGGTGGTCAAGATGGTCGTCAGCATTCTAATATTATAGAATGCGCAAACCTTCAGGTAATCTAAGATTGCCTACGTGTCTTGACAAGCATCAGGTAAGTTACAGTTTATCATTTAACTCCTAATACTTTTTCATGGGGTCTATCGAGACCAACTCATGCACCCACGCTGTCTTCTCTTCACTATGGGCTATCGCAGCCTTCTCTGCGCACCGGCTTATCATTCTCAGTCGCCGCGTCTTTCTTGTACCCTCTCCTATCAAGGCTGTATACACGGCCTAACTTGGCAGTCATACAGCCCATGTGGGTTTTTTTTCGCACCCCGGCCTATCGAGGCAGTATACACGGCCTAACGTGGCAGTCCATACAGCCTACGCAACCTTTCGTACCCCGGCCTCTCGTGGCAGTATATACGACCTAACGTGGCAGTCCATACAGCCTACGCAACTTTTCGTACCCCGGCCTCTCGTGGCAGTATATACGACCTAACGTGGCAGTCATACAGCCTACGCGGCTTTTCGTACTCCGGCCTATTGAGGCAGTATACACGGCTAACATAGCAATCATACAGCCTACGCAGCTCTCTGTACCATGGCCTATTGAGGCAGTGAATATATGGCCAACGCGGCAGAACATACAGCCTACGCGGCTTTTCGTACCCCGGCCTATTGAGGCAGTGAATTTATGGCCAACGTGGCAGAACATACAGCCTACGTGGCTTTTCGTACCCCGGCCTATTGAGGCAGTGAATATATGGCCAACGCGGCAGAACATACAGCCTACGCGGCTTTTCGTACCCCGGCCTATTGAGGCAGTGAATTTATGGCCAACGTGGCAGAACATACAGCCTACGTGGCTTTTCGTACCCCGGCCTATTGAGGCAGTGAATATATGGCCAACGTGGCAGAACATGCAGCCTACGCATCTTTTCGTACCCCGGCCTATTGAGGCAGTTAATATATGGTCAACGTGGCAGTTCATACAGCCTACGCAGCTCTCCGTACCATGGCCTATTGAGGCATTGAATATTTGGCCAACGTGGCAGTCTATACAGCCTACGCGGCTTTTGCAGTAGCATAACAATTCCCTCTGTTTATTGGTCAACACCTATGTCAATATCCATATCTATTGCATGTTCAATGTCCATATTCTAAGTAATTCTTATGCAAATACTGGTGGTGGTGTCACAGCGTCACATTCTCAGATTATTACTCATGCCGTTTGTCAGTCTCTATAGCTCTTATTCTTCGTCAATTGCCTAACGTGGCCTTTGTCTCCAGGTGGCCTAACGTGGCCTTTGTCTCCAGGTGGCCTAACGTGGCCTTTGTCTCCAGGTGGCCTAACGTGGCCTTTGTCTCCAGGTGGCCTAACGTGGCCTTCGTCTCCAGGTGGCCTAACGTGGCCTTCGTCTCCAGGTGGCCTAACGTGGCCTTCGTCTCCAGGTGGCCTAACGTGGCCTTCGTCTCCAGGTGGCCTAACGTGGCCTTCGTCTCCAGGTGGCCTAACGTGGCCTTCATCTCCAGGTGGCCTAACGTGGCCTTCGTCTCCAGGTGGCCTAACGTTGCCTTCGTCTGCAGGTGGCCTAACGTGGCCTTCGTCTCCAGGTGGCCTAACGTGGCCTTCGTCTACATGCGGCCTAATGTGGCCTTCGTCTCCAGGTGGCCTTCGTCTCCAGATGGCCTTCGTCTCCAGGTGGCCTTCGTCTACATGCAGCCTAACGTGGCCTTCGTCTCCAGGTGGCCTAACGTTGTCTTCATTTCCATGCGTCCGATCAAGGCTCTGTCTTGTGGCCGTTCAAGGCTTTCGTCTCTACCTGGCTGATCAAGGCCCGCCTGCGGCCGTTCAAGGCTTTTGTCTCTACCTGGCTGATCAAGACCCGTCTGCGGCCGTTCAAGGCTTTCGTCTCTACCTGGCTGATCAAGGCCTGTCTACGGCCGTTCAAGGCTTTTGTCTCTACCTGGCTGATCAAGGCCCATCTGTGGCCGTTCAAGGAATCGCAGCATTTACGACGGGCGAGTATACAATTATTTTACAATTTTTGGGGGTGAGTAGGTCCCGTCCTGGAGGAACTAATTTCCTCCACCAATTTTTGGGGGTCGGCTGCTCCCCTGCCTTCATCTTCAGGCAGGAAATGCAGAGTCCGTTACCCTCGTGACGAGCGCTACGGACGGGGCCTACGCCAAAGAACCTCTAATTTAATACTTGCTGGTCTGTTAATAAACTAATGGTGTTATCATACTTTATCTGGTCTCCCGAGTCTTCCTGGTAGAAATGAAGCTTATGCGCAAGTTCTGACAGGAAGATTCAATGTTACGTCACTTATCACATTCAGACCTATCCAATCAAGTCATAATTCTCAGAGTATAAAAGATCGGTAATTAACACATGTCTGAGTTCACAGATGCTGATGCCAGCATTGCCTCCATCCTCCCCACCACCACCAGGTCGGTCCCTGTCTATACCTCCTGGGGGTCGGCTGCTCCCCTGCCTTCATCTTCAGGCAGGAAATGCAGAGTCTGTTACCCTCGTGACGAGCGCTACGGACGGGGCCTACGCCAAAGAACCTCTAATTTAATACTTGCTGGTCTGTTAATAAACTAATGGTGTTATCATACTTTATCTGGTCTCCCGAGTCTTCCTGGTAGAACGTCATTTTAAATATATAACGATATATATTGATGTTAGTGCAACGTAGTCTAATCGTATCTAATTACGTTACGTTTATCTTGACAAATAAGGCAACTAACTAACTTAAAGGGTTAGTTCACCCAAAAATGAAAATTCTGTCATTAATTACTCACCCTTATGTCGTTCGAGACCCGTAAGACCTCCGTTCATATTCGGAACACAAATGAAGATATTTTTGTTGAAAGCTGATGGCTGAGAAAGGCTTCAGTTAGGCCTCCATTGGCATTCAGTACACTTATACTGCCAAGACCGATAAAAGGCACTTAAAATCAGAGGTGGGTAGAGTAGCCAAAATCTGTACTCAAGTAAAAGTACAAGTACTTACGGAAATATTTACTCAAGTAAAAGTAAAAGTAACAATCGTAATATTTACTTGAGTAAGAGTAAAAAAGTATTCAATGAGAAAACTACTCAAGTAGTTAGTTACTAGTTACTTTCGATCTGATTGATAAGAAGCGAAAACCCTGAATTTCAGGCTACTTGGAGAGCTTTCACACACCTCTCTGTAACACTTTACAATAAGGTTGTATTAGTTAACATTAGTTAATGTATTAGTTAACATGAACTAACCATGAACAACACCTCTGTTCAGCATTAGTTAATCTTTGTCAACGTTAGTTCATAAAAATCCAGCTGTTCATGGTTTATTCATGTTAGTTCACAGTGCATTGACTAATGTTAACAATATTTGAATAATGCATTAGTAAATGTTGAAATTAACATAAAGATAAATAAGTGCTTTATAAGTGCAGTTCATTATTAGTTCATGTTAACTAATGTAAGCTAATGAACCTTATATATATATGTGTGTGTGTGTGTGTGTGTGTGTGTGTGTGTGTGTGTGTGTGTGTGTGTGTGTGTGTGTGTGTGTGTGTGTGTGTGTGTGTGTGTGTGTGTGTGTGTGTGTGTGTGTGTGATTAATGGTTAAACAGTGTAAATTAATGGTGTGCTGGGCTAACTAGAGCTCTTCTTAAAACATACTTTGTTCTTATATTTGTATAAGTATAGGCTATAGGCTATTCTTTAGGTAGGAATAAAATACAATACCGTTTTTATTTGTATGTATTTTCTACACTTCAGACAGGTGTCTGTCTGGATTTGTGTATAAATGCAAGACGTCACATTAGCACATTAGGCTATTCAATTTGTTTCGTTTTGTGAAGAAAAGGATATGTAAATGTGAAGATGTGAACGTTTGTTCGTGGACGTGTTGTTTGGAGGATTCAAACGATTTGTCATTGCTTGCACAAGAGCGCATATGAGGAAAACACTCGGACAGTGTGTGAAATAGTATTATAATAAGGGAAAATTTCCCATAGTTACCAAATGACCGTTAATAGTGTTCAAATATAGGCATCATTGTGACACTTACCGCTACATGTTCTTTAGGGTGGAATTCTTGTATGCTGAGAGACGTCAGTTCGTTTTGCAGCACACAACATGCATCGCATTATGAAACTATTCTTTTTGACATCTTGGAGTGAAATCATAGACTGAACTTGAGGCCACGGGTGATCTGCCTCCCGTAGCTCACACACATCTTCCTCTGTCATCATCTTCCGACTAAACGCGCGCTAATTATAAGCGGGTGATGCGTAGCAACCTCTCGCGAAGCAGCCTCTCCAACGTTTCGCGAGACTTGCGAAAGTCATATTAACTTATTTTAAAATATATAATATAATTATTACCATTTGACAGTAACGGAGGAACGCCACCGAATGTAACTAAGTAAAAGTACAGTTTTTTCACAAGAAATGTACTTGAGTAAGAGTAAAAGTACCCATCTTTAAATCTACTCTAAAAGTACAAGTTACCCAAAAAATGTACTCAAGTAAATGTAACGAAGTAAATGTAATTCGTTACTACCCACCTCTGCTTAAAATGTCATTACAAAGTCCATCTCACCACAGTGACTCTACAATAATCTTACGATGCGACGACAATAGTTTTTGTGCGCAAAAAAAAATCAAAATAACACCTTTATCCAGCTTGTTATTGCCTTCCGCGTGTGCCTCCACGACGCATGCGCGAGAATATGACGTAGCGCCGGGGTTCGGGATTCCATGAAATGCACACTCTAACCCCATTTTGAGCCCTACGCCGAGACCTAAAGCACGATCAATGTAGAATCCAACAGCTGAGATACGCGCGTCTTCCTCTGATTGTAAACAAATCACTTCTGGGTCATCTGTCCGAACGCCGGATCTGCGTCATATTCTCGCGCATGCGTCGTGGAGGCACACACGGAAGGCAGTAACAAGTTGGAAAAAGGTGTTATTTTGATTTTTTTTGCGCACAAAAACTATTGTCGCCGCATCGTAAGATTATTGTAGAGTCACTGTGGTGAGATGGACTTTGTAACGATGTTTTGAGTGCCTTTTATCCGTCTTGGGAGTATAAGTGTACTGAATGCCAATGGAGGCCTATCTGAAGCCTTTCTCAGCCATCAGCTTTCAACAAAAATATCTTCATTTGTGTTCCGAATATGAACGGAGGTCTTACGGGTCTCGAACGACGTGAGGGTGAGTAATTAATGACAGAATTTTCATTTTTGGGTGAACTAACCCTTTAAATAATATGTTCAATTCCTATTACCATCTTAACTGTAATGGAGAATGAGAAACATCATGTTTAATAACGTTAATGGCCGTAGAGTTGCATTTTCACGAAGCACAACACGACATGCTCCGTACATTTTAACTCGGGTGTTGCACTTAAAGTATGGTACACCGATAAAGTAAATCATACACCGATTAATGGCTGAAGTAATTAACTGTAATTTAATTATATATTTAATAATAAAAATGAATACATTTATTCAGCGAGGATGGAATTGATCAAGTGACAGTATAGACATACACTGTGTGTGTTATTTTTCCTGTTAAAATGAGAACTGTACTCATGCATTTTTTTTTTAATAGGTGCAATGCAATGGCGCTGCAAAGTATGCAGGTATAATTCAACAACAAGGGGTGATCTCCTACAACATTACAGATTACAGACTGAAAAACTGAAAACTGAGATGGAACTACTGAAGGTAAAGTTTATTATGAAGCACACAAGCCATTTGTTTACAAGTTATTCTATGTAAGGCTGAGAGGTATCTGTTAAAGGGTTAGTTTACCCAAAAATTAAATTTCTGTCATTAAGTACTCACCCTCTTGTAGTCCCAAACCTGTAAGACCTTCATTTGTCTTCAGAACACAAATTAAGATATTTTAAAAAAAATCTGAGGGTATCTGATCCACATATGAGCAGCAACGACATTGCACCTTTTAAGGTACAGAAAAGTACTAAAGACATTGTTAAAACCATTGATGAGACGGTCACATGATGGTCCTGTCATATGCCATGATATTTTCATTGCAGAGTTTCAGTGTTTCAGTCTAATACTGAGTCCACTGATGTGTTCAGTGGGCTCAGTATTAGAGCTGTACAATACTGAGCCGCCATTCGGATGTAAACACTGAAGCTCTGCGTTGAAAATATCATAAATTTGTTGAATAAGTCATTTTTTTGTTTTGTTTTTGCACACAAAAAGTATTCTTGTCGCTTCATAATATTAAGGTTGAACCACTGTAGTCACGTTGACGGTTTTAACCATGTCTTTTGTACCTTTCTGGACCTTAAAGGTGCAATGTCGTTGCTGCCTATGTGTGGATCAGATTTAATCTAAGGGTTTGTGAGTACATGTAATTTTATTTTTGTGTGAACTAACCCTTTAATCTGGTTTTCTTCAGTAAATTTAAAAGGAAAAAAATATTTTTCACATATTTTACTTATCTAACATTTTATTTTTGGTTGATTTTGATTGGTTAGCTTGTCCAGGGTGTTGCAATGTTTAGCACTGTTTAGAGCAAGTTTGGTAAATGTCATGGCCCTTAGAGGAGATATTATTAATTAATTTATTTCTTTTAGGATGAACATTGTCCTGTTGATATGACAAGAGAGGTGGTCATCCGCTGCATGACAGAATTCCTTGGGGAACGTGCAGGAGATCTCATCAAAGAATTCAACGTATGCAAACTTAATTTCAATATACCAAATGTGTGAATTTAAATAAATTATTGTTGGTTACTTAACCATAATATTGTTGACTGGACTTTATTTTTATCTTACAATACTGATCAAACAAGTTGCGTTTCATATTTTCTCTTTTAATCAGTATTTATTAGGTTTTGAGTCTCACTGCTGTTTATGGTTGCAGGACAATGAAGAACAGACAGGAATTGAACAGCATGTGATGGCAGTAATTGTGACCCGAACAGGAGCTTCAAGTGACAGTCCAAAGGACACTGGAATTGTTATTGAAGGCGTGAAAGTTCTCACAGGCCTTGAAGGTGTTCCCAGGGCTTGCTGTGTCCTTCTTGGTTTGACATATGCATTGAATCTCCATTATCCCAGGCATCTAAAGTATACCTTTGAGGTATTCCAGAAACTTCTCCTGGAGCTGGATTGTTCAAAGCTGTCAAACAGAGTCCAGTCCCTCAGATCTAAACTGCTGTCTTAAAATAAGCTTGATGCTTAAAATCAAATAGCAAAAGTTTACACTGCTGTTTGGAAACGAGATTATTTGTTTAAAGGGTTAGTTCACCCAAAAATGAAAATTCTGTCAATAATTACTTACCCTAATGTCGTTCGACACCCGTAAGACCTCTGTTCATCTTCAGACACAGATGAAGATATTAGTGTTGAAATCTGATGGCTCAGACAGGCCTTCATTGACACCAATGTCATTTCCTCTCTCAAGACCCATAAAGGCACTAAAGACGTCGTTACAAAGCCCATCTCACTACAGTGGTTCTACAATAATTTTATGAAGTGACGAGAATAGTTTGTGCACAAAAAACTAAATAACGACTTATATAGTGATGGTTTATGAATCAGTGAATCGATTCATGATTCGGATCGCCAATGTCACGTGATTTCAGCAGTTTGACACGCGATCCGAATCATGAATCGATTCACTGATTCATAACAGTTCGAAGCTTTTTGAAATAGGCCCATCACTATATAAGTCGTTATTTAGTTTTTGTGCGCACAAAAATAAATTCTGGTCTCTTCATAAATGATTGTAGAGCCGCTGTAGTGAGATGGGCTTTGTAACGACGTCTTTAGAGCCTTTATGGGTCTTGAGAGAGGAAATGACATTGGTGTCAATGAAGGCCTTTCTGGGCCATCGGATTTCCACACTAATATCTTCATCTGTGTCTGAAGATGAACGGAGGTCTGACGGGTATCCAACGATATTAGGGTAAGTAATTAATGACAGAATTTTTATTTTTGGGTGAACTAACCCTTTAAGTCCATTTATTCAAATCGTCATTGTTATTCGTTTAGCTAAATCCAGTTGTTAAAATCTCTGCTGTTTTAAAATGAGATTATTAGTATCTTTTCTGTGGTTCGATGTTACTGAAAAAGAAGTTTCACTTTCTTCTTTGTGCAGACAAAATGGAAACCTTGTTTTATATCCATTTTATGTTTAAACAGTTAAACTGCATTTTGTATTTTGAACATTTTGTACACAAAAATTGAATTTGCACTTTTTGCACTCATCGTGTGTGAATTTAAATGCCTTAAAATGTAATTGGAAAAAAATGCAGTTCTGATGGTAAAGAATAGTCAATGTTCACACTGAGAATACAAACATTTTGTGACTTGTTGGCAATAAAATGAGTTTGTAATTCATCTTTGATGTCTATGTCTGTTATTTATACCTGCAATCAGATTTAATTAAATTATTTTAATTAATCCACTCATTAAAAATAATAATACCATATTAATTTTGTGTTAAATCAAAACAATTCAATTAAGTAGTATTCATTAGCATAGTTGGGTTTTTTGTCCAAGGAAACCAATATTTTTGTTTAAATTTTTAATTATTTTGTGTGATGTTTGCAGTTACTCATTTTGAATGGTTGATTTTTAATGTGCTCATTTGATTAATTCTAATTCAATTTTTAAGTGTTGTTGAATTTAATTAATAACATTGTTTGTAATCTGTTGCCACAATTTTATTGAGTAGATATAGGGTATTATTTTTTACAGTGTAGCGATAAGATCATGTCAGTAGTGTGGGCATTCTTGAAGTGAACTTGTATGTCAACAAGCAAATGCATTGCATGTATGGTGATTTATATTGACAGTTTTTAAGTGCTGCCTTGAATTTGTGAATGCGCGTACAGTGGACGTGATCGTCAACAGTGGCTCCCCACTCTCCACAGCAACCTCCACAGCTCCAGGACCGCCCGATAGAATGTTATATATATTTAGTGGGGGCGCTGTTGTTATAGTAATAAAATTAAAAGTATAATACACAAATAACTTGAAGTTACTTCTTTTTCTGAATAAATTGCATCTGTCTGGGGTGAAAAATTACTGACTTTAATGTTATTTTCAGAGCTTTTAATATACTATTATTATAAAAATAACTTTATTAACCCCTTTGCAGTTAGCTATCGCCGATGACCCCAGTTTACTGTTGATCAATATTCACTGCATGTTAAAACATCACACACTTACTTCATCTGGACAAACTGAGTATCATTACAAAGTTTAAAGACTCCAGCTTTGATATTTGACCACTGTTTATGATAAAACTGGGTTGCAGTGACAATAATTTAGTAATTTATGTCAGGTGTGCAAAATCTGCAATGAACAATATATTTAATAGTAATAATAATATAATTAACCAATTCTACATTTCTACAAATGAATTAAGCTAATAAACACACGGTAACTGTGGCATAAGGTTTGTGTTGGATTTTCAGGTGATTTCGGCTATTTTTATATCAATGGATGTTTACATTATAAATGCTAAGCAAGTGTAGCAATGAGCTCCATATAAAATGCTAAATATAACACGTTTTAACATCATCATATGAATTAAATCCCCATTAGATTGTGACAGGAAGATAATTCAAACACTCAATGTTTGTTAAAAGTGAGTTTTGAGTGAAAGTGTAATTTTAATATTTTAAATTGTGTTATAGCGTGATGCTAACTGTAGCTCTAATGCACCTGTTGTGCCAGGAGCTATATCTATTTCACAATCTATTTTGTGACAATAATTCACATAAGGTTCCAAGGATATGCTTTTTTTTTTTTGTTTTTTTTTTTTAAATACTATAGATAACTTGTTGATCTTACTGTAAAGTGATGTTAATGGGAAAGCCATCATGCCAGAATAAAGGCTATAATGGCTGAATACAAACAAAAGAATAACGCTAAAAGAATAATGAAGATTAAGTCTGAGGTGTAAAACGATCCTTAGGTGAGAACATTAGAGCATGAATTGAGCTGTTCTCCTCGCCAGACATTATACAAAAGACTGCAAATGAGTGTTTATTAATGACATATTCGATTAACATTATCTTAGCCTTCTCTAAAAAATCCCCTGACAAGGTCTTACAATATAATTTGCAGAGATATCATCATCAGATTTTAAATGAAGCATAACCATACTTGTGGCTTCAATTTAGTTGTGGTTATAAGTTGTTAGACTACATTCACATAATATTTTTATGCACTTAAAATATATTCCTAATTGAGCCTATATATCTCTATATTAATAACAGTCTGAGTAATTCTGAGTCTTCGGCTCTAAACTCTCAAGTGTTGGCTTTCTAAATATATGTGGGTTATGTGTCTATTCAGAATGACTTGCGACCAGCAGCCTTTTTATTTTGGGTGTCAAAATGCCCCACTTGCCAAAATGGGGGGTGACAGGAAAGGGGTTAACATTAATTTATCTTTAACAAGTATCCTTTTAGTAAGGAGACCTCAGAAATCTGAAACCAGAATGAAAAAAAAGGTTTTGCTCAAAATTATGTTGTTTCCAAACAAAGGGGGGAAAAAATGTATCGGCATCGGCCAAAATGAGTTGAAAAATCTCGGCATATCGTATATCTACATGACATACCTACACATGACATTAGTTTGGCAATCAGACGTTACTAACACACTGACCTGCACAGTCACAAATGTAACAAAAGTGTGCAGAGTAAACTTTAAGCTTTTACCAGAGTAAAAGTATTAATTTACTTCTCTAAATGTTGTTAAGTTATCAGACAGATTTATACTTCTTTGTATTATAGAAATTGTTATTTAAACATTTATACCCATCGCAGCCTTTCATTAGGTATTATTTATTTTCAACTGTTTAAAAAACTTAAAGGGCACCTATTATGCCTATTAATCACTTTTACATGGTGTTTGAACATAAATGTGCATTGGCAGTGTGTGTGTACACAACCACCCTATAATGGTAAAAATCCACCCACTCCTTTTTTTTGAATCCCCATAAATCATAAGCAGTGTCTCAGAACAAGCCGTTTGCAGATTCCTGGGAATATGGTGTCATATTTCACAGGTCCCGCCCACGAGTGTTGATGGACACTGCCGTATTAGCAAAGACCCCGCCCTCAGAGAGCAGTACACAGTCCGCCATGTTTATCTCCTCGCCAGAGCATTAACAGCAGCATTTAAGTAAGAAATGTGTTCGTAATAAAGCTTAACTAAAGTTAATTCAGTCAAGAGCCTGAGTGATTTTCTGTTTTTCTTCTGTTTGATTCATATTAACAGCGCATAAAGCTGTAGGTACTGTATTTTAAACTGCTTTCACTTTAGTAACGTTACACAGATCTAATATACACACAGGATTTCTGTTCATAACCAACTTTTTTCATGTGAACTTTGTGTGTTTCTAACATAACCTTGTGTGCATTAGACAGTTTAATCGCAATAACACATGAAAGAGAACTAGTTTAGCCTGCTCACGGATGCGCCGACATCCAGCTCTCTGTGCACACGCGTCGGGTGTGTATGCTCAAGTTGAGAGTGATAAGGCTTTAAAATGCATGCAGATCATGATGAAGAACTGCAATGTCACATGAGCGTGTCTGCGATAGAGATGATCATCAAACCAAACAGATGTATCTTGTTTCAGTTTTCATTTGTGTTCACTTGTGTTCACCCTAGACAGTAAAAGAAATGGACACAGCGACCCCATAGACTTCAATGCAGAAAAGTTAAGTCAATTAGAAGCACTCACTTCCTGACGGCTGAGCATACTGCGCAGCCTCAGACTGAGCTTGAAGACATAGATGTGTGTGAGCAACCTGTCTGACAGTTGTAAGTCTTCTAGAAGTTGTGCAAAGTGAAATCTGAATCACCGAATCTTGCAGAGACAAAGAGGCTGAGCAGGGGCAACTTTTGGTAAGTATTCTGATGAATTATTTAGTCATTTTTCATAGTATTTATTTATTTTAAAATTTAAAGCCAGTATGCCATTTAAGTTAATGCATCCTGTCTAAAAAGGGGCATAATAGGGCCCTATAAATAACTGGCTCTAATTTCAAGTGATTCATTTTTTCACTTAATTTCCCTTGAATATTTTTAAATACTTTATTAAATAACTTAAATCTAAATTAACTAAAGATTTTATTCAAGCAGAAAACGTCTCGGTTACGTATGTAACCCTCGTTCCCTGAAGGAGGGAACGGAGACGTACGTCGGAACTGACCGACGAATTGGGATCTGATCTCAGAGACTCGGCCCCCTAGCGGAAGCACAGCACCTGGCGACGGGACGTACGTCTCCGTTCCCTCCTTCAGGGAACGAGGGTTACATACGTAACCGAGACGTTCCCTTTCAGTCGGTCACGTTCGACGTACGTCGGAACTGACCGACGAATTGGGATCCCTACCAAAACGCCAGGGCGCTGGCCCTTCCAGCGTCCTGCTTGAGCGCACTGGACCGTCTTAGATGGTACGGAAGTCAGGGCTCCAAGCAGGGAGGTCAGTCACTGCTGTTTCTGCAAGACTCACAAGCATACGGGTGCAGGCCTGGCGTCAGACGGCCGCAACGCCTGGCACCGCAGGGGTGACGGAGGAGCTCGACAGGTTTAGCCGTTTCCGGGGAACACAACTGGAGAAAAATAGACGCACGTATCCGGCCCAGAGGGCGGGAGTGGCGTTGCAAGCCGACACTTAGAACGGGCACTTAACGCTACTGGCCACTGGGGGCGAGGATGCGGGAAGATACCGGCTCTACACGGAGGCTATAGAATCTAGCGAACGTGTTAGGTGTCGCCCAGCCCGCAGCTCTACAAATATCTGTCAGCGAGGCGCCTTGAGCCAGCGCCCAGGAAGAAGCAACACTCCTTGTTGAGTGTGCTCGCAACCCGAACGGGCAAGGCACGCCTTGGGACTGGTAAGCCAAGACGATAGCATCCACTATCCAGTGGGCCAACCTCTGCTTGGAGACAGCCTTTCCCTTCTGCTGGCCTCAGTAACAGACAAAGAGTTGCTCTGAGGTCCAAAAGCTTTGAGTCCGGTCGACGTAAGCGCGGACGGGACATAACAAAGCCTGGGCTGGGTCTGCCTCCTCCGAGGGCAGCGCTTGCAGGTTCACTACCTGGTCCCGGAAGGGAGTGGTAGGAACCTTGGGCACGTATCCAGGCCGGGGTCTCAGGACAACGTGAGAGTTGGCCGGCCCGAATTCTAGGCACGATTCGTTGACCGAAAGTGCATGCAGGTCCCCTACCCTCTTGATGGAGGCCAATGCCGTCAGAAGCACTGTCTTCATTGACAGGATTTTAAGCTCCACAGACTGCAAAGGCTCAAAGGGAGGGCTCTGAAGTGCTCTGAGAACTAGAGCTAAGTCCCAAGAGGGTAGCGAGTTTGGACAAGGAGGATTTAGGCTCCTCGCACCTCTGAGGAACCTGACGATTAAGTCGTGCTTTCCTACGGACTTACCTTCGACTGCGTCGTGATACGCCGCTATTGCTGCGACGTACACTTTGAGGGTGGAGGGAGACAGCCTTCGCTCCAGCCCATCTTGCAGGAAAGAAAGCACGACACTAACCGAACACCTTCGGGGGTCTTCCCGGTGGGAAGAGCACCATTCAACGAACAGGTTCCACTTCAAAGCGTAGAGGCGCCTCGTAGAGGGGGCTCTAGCAGAAGAGATGGTGTCCACCACTGCCTGTGGTAGACCACCTAGAACCTCCGCGTCCCATCCAGGGACCAGACATGGAGTTTCCAGAGGTCTGGACGCGGGTGCCATAGAGTGCCCCGTCCCTGAGAAAGAAGCTCCCTCCTCAGGGGGATCGGCCAAGGAGGGGCTGTCGCGAGGAGAGTTAGTTCTGGGAACCAGGTCCGGTTGGGCCAGTAGGGCGCAACTAACAAGACCTGCTCCTCGTCCTCCCTGACCTTGCACAGGGTCTGTGCAAGAAGGCTCACTGGGGGAAACGCATATTTGCGCAGGTCCCGGGGCCAGCTGTGCGCCAGTGCATCCGTGCCGAGGGTGCCCCCGGTCAGGGAATAGTACCACTGGCAATGGGTCGAGTCCGGAGAGGCAAACAGGTCTACCTGTGCGGCTCCGAAGAGGTCCCATATCAGCTGGACCGCCTGGGGATGGAGTCGCCACTCCCCCGGAGGTGTCGACTGGCGAGAGAGCTCGTCGGCTGTCTGGTTCAGAGCACCTGGGATGTGAATGGCACGAAGCGACCTCAGATGCTTCTGACTCCAAAGGAGGAGGTGGCGGGCGAGTTGGAACATGCAACGGGAGCGTAGACCACCCTGACGGTTGATGTACGCAACGGCCGCAGTGCTGTCCGTACGGACCAGTACATGCTTGCCACGTAGCGGCCCCTTGAGGCGGCGCAGTGACAAGTGTACCGCTAACAACTCGAGGCAATTGATATGCCAATGCAATTGAGGTCCCGTCCACAGACCTGAAACTGCATGCCCGTTGTACGTGGCCCCCCAGCCCGTGGAGGAGGCATCCGTGAAGAGCACAGCATGCCTGGACACTTGTTCTAAGGGCACCCCGGCCCGGAGAAACGAAGCGTCGGACCATGGGCTGAAAGTTTGGCGGCAGTAAGGAGTCACTGGGACCCGGTACTGGCCGCTCTGCCACGCCCACCTCGGGACTCGGCCATGGAGCCAGTGTTGAAGCGGTCTCATATGAAGCAATCCGAGCGGCGTTACCGCGGCTGCAGATGCCATATGCCCCAGGAGCCTCTGAAAAAATTTCAGTGGGACCGCTGTCCTGCTCTTGAACGAATTCAAGCAGTTCAACACCGACCGGACCCGCTCTTCCGTGAGGCGCGCAGTCTGGCTGACCGAATCCAGCTCCATACCGAGATAAGAGATCCTCTGCGTGGGACAGAGTTTGCTCTTCTCTCGGTTGACCCGAAGGCCCAACAGGCTGAGGTGACTGAGCACCATGTCCCTGTGTTCGCACAACTGCTCCCGAGACTGGGCGAGTATAAGCCAGTCGTCGAGATAGTTGAGGATGCGAACGCCGCGTTCTCTGAGCGGAACAATGGCTGCCTCTGCGACTTTCGTGAAGACACGAGGCGACAGGGACAGCCCGAAGGGCAGGACTTTGTACTGATATGCCTTCCCCTCGAACGCAAAACGTAGGAACGGTCTGTGTCGAGGAAGGATAGACATGAAAGTATGCATCCTTCAGGTCGATCGCTGCGAACCAATCTTGGGGACGGATGCATTCGAAGATGCGTTTCTGCGTTAGCATCCGGAACGGGAGCTTGTGCAGGGCCCGATTCAGGATACGCAGGTCCAAGATTGGCCGTAACCCACCCCCTTTCTTGGGTACAATGAAGTAGGGGCTGTAGAACCCCGCCTTCATATCGGCTGGAGGAACCGGCTCGGCCGCGTCCTTCGCCAGTAGGACATCGATCTCTGACCGCAAGACCTGAGCATCGCTGCTTCGCACGGAGGTGAAGAGGATGCCCTTGTACTTGTGAGGCCGGTGAGCGAACTGAATCGCGTAGCCGAGTCTGATGGTACGGATGAGCCAGCGAGACGGCCTGGGGGCCGAAGCCCAGAAGACCGCACAAGCGGGACCAACGGCACCACAGACGTACCCGGGGTGGGGCAGCGAGGTGGAATAGACAGACCCGACTCGGGAGGCCCGGAGGCGGCCCGGAGTGTTGTCTGAGTATTCCAGGGTGGGGCAGAGTGTGGGTGAGAAGGCCCGGGGGCGTTCTCGGTGCCCACACTGCTGCCCCCTGGCGAAGGGAGGGGAGGAAAGAAGTGACAAGGCCCGGGGGCGTCGCACACTGCCAACCTGGCCCTCTTGGGGCCCAGGGAGAGAGGAAACTGCTCTGAAAATGTGGGTACCGCTGGACTCCGGAGAGCCAGCGGCAGAGTATTGACACCAGTCAGGGCCCCCGGTCCTCCTCCGGGGGGGTGAGGGAGGGGTGCGGACACCAACTCCCTCGGAGCAGCTCCTGTTCTCCCTGGGCTGCCCATCTCAGGGCCGCTTGCCCTTACGCTTGCTTGTAGACTAGCAAGCCCTGAGTGGGTTGGGCGCCTCCCTTACGTCCGGCACCCTGCTTCCCAGATGGAGGCTGCTGCCTGGGTTTCGCAGGGGCGGAGGAGGACGCAGGGGGGGCGCCCTCGGCGACAAGCAGGCAGAGGTGCTGCGAATTAGGATTTTTTTTTTTTTAAACCACCTCTGTCTGCTTCTAGGCCATCGAGAACTGCTGGGCAAAGTACTCGACGGCGTCGCCGAAGAGGCCAGCCTGACAGACAGGGGCGTTAAGGAACCGAACTTAGTCGGACTCACGCATATCTGCCAGGTTTAGCCCCAGGTTCCTCGACCACTAGTGTGGACATCGCCTGACCCAGGGAGCGTGCAGTGACTTCCGTCGCCCAGAGAGCGAAGTCCACCACCGCATGCAGTTCCTGCATAACCCCTGGGTCAGGACTACCCTCGTACATGCAGGACAGAGGGTAGTGAGAGAGGGAAAAATTTATACAGATTTTGGCCCTTTTGGTGTTCAATGTTTTGACACCAAATAGTTCCATACTGCTAATTTTTCCAATGCCCATCCGGGAAAAAAGGCACGGGGGTAGGCAAGGCGATTTAAGCGTTGCACTACGCCTCAGCCACCCGGGAAAGCATGGCTGTCAACTCTGAATCTGATTCAGCAAGAGCACACACCATTATAGTGGGAAACTCAGCATCATCATTTCCAGTGCATAACAGCCCTCTCTCCGATGCAGCAATTGACATCTGTCCTCTGCCAGAGCCACAAATGAAACATTAGGTCTCCTTGTTTTAAAAGGACCAGCAATCCCATCTGTAAGCTACCAGCAGGCATGTGAAACAGTGAACGTGGCCGTCAAACTCGACGGCACACGGTGCGCTGAACGCTCAAGCCCTATGAAAAGGCAAGACGAACACCGCACAGACGTGGTCATGTTCTCATGAGAGAACATGAACCACCCACGAACAAAGTCTCGGCATGCTCATGATGCGATAGAGGAGTTGGCGCCCGAAGAGATGTACCCGGCGGGGATGCCCCACTGTAATCCTCAGGTCCACCAAAGTTTATTAGCTTAAGTAGTCCTTTTCTGATGCACCAGAAAAGAAACTAGATCAGGGAATAAGGAAAGGGACTCAACCCCATTTGAGGTTTCATAGTCTGGACCGCGCATCTAGAGAGTGCAGAGTGACGCGCTGGGTTGCCGTGGCAACTCCCGCTGTCAGCCGCCGCTCGACGGCACACGGCGCGCTGAACGCTCGAGCCCTTACGAGAAAGGTGAGACGAACAACGCGCCGACGTGACCATGCTCTCCTGAGAGAGCATGGATCACCCACGAACGCAATCACATATGTTTATATGTGAGAGAGATCGTGGCCGTCAAATGAGGACAGGAAACAACCGCATCCAGAAACACACGGTTTGAATGACATCTTGAAAAAGACGCAGGGTCAAACCGTGTTGCTCTTTTAGAAAAGGAAAACCGCTCTTTCAGTGCTGAAGCACTCAGGGAGATGACCGCGGCTCACGCAGTTCAGATAGTGCAAGCCTGCGTGAGCACTCAGAAATGGAAACGCCCAGCCAACCAACAAAACCAGCTCTTTATCTCCTCTGAAGCGGCCACCCGCTGAAAAGCGCCGTCACACCCGCACTGGAACAGCAATCCTTCTCACTAGACTCGAATAACACTCTTCGTAGACACAGCAATGACGCTGTTCGGCTCCGAAAAAAAAGGCAATGATCAAGCATTCCACTTCCTTATTTATACCCGCGCTGCGGGGCGGTGCGTGGAATGCGTGGATCGCATGCCAATCTCCATTGGCTCGTTTTTAATACACTCGAAGTAGATTGGTCTCTGAGATCAGATCCCAATTCGTCGGTCAGTTCCGACATACGTCGAACGTGACCGACTGAAAGGGAACCTCAGGGAGCTAATGACAATAAAACACCAGTGACACACCATAATGCTTCTTAATTGTTGAGAAAATTTATAAACAATTTTCAACTCACTTGCAGGAGTTCATGTGTGGCATTTACTGCAGTTCACTCAAACTCAGCTCCTGGAGGGCCACTGCCCTGCCCTGCAGAGTTTAGCTCCAGCCTAATTAAAACTGATCCAGCTAATCAAAGGCTATGTTCACACTGTCAGTCCAAATCCGATTGTTCATTTATTGACTGTCAACATTGTGTATTGCAACTTTGCAAAAACACAACCTTGTTTCTGTAGCGACTTTCAGCTGGTTTCCTATAACAACTTTTTTTTTATTTATTTTTTTATTACGTTTTTCCAAATATCAACAAAAACACACAAACATTACAAAAGAAAAAGACATGAAACGTACAGTGTAGAAGACATGAAACGTACAGTATACAAAGACTATTTGAGATTATTGAAATTATAAACAGAGCTTGAGTTTGCAAACATCATGAAACATATAGAGACAGTATTTGATAAGCCTTATGATACAGGGGACAGATTACAATGGGGGCGGAGGTGGTGCGTGTGTGTGCATGAAATAGGCATGTCTGTGCGTGTGAGTGATGAAAAAAATCTGTATTGAAATGTTGCGATCGTCAGGATTGGCAAAGTATGCAGTGTTGTAGGTTGTAGTACTGTATCCTAGTTAAAAAAAAAGAGTGGGTATGAAGTTTTGAAAATGTTGGGTTGGGTCAGGTTCATCAGATCTTACCTCCGGCTTCTCCGGCCCTCACTACGGCCGAGAAGCAAACATATTGGCCCCGGGGAGGGGTCCTATAACAACTTCTGACGTTTACATGGCGCGAGAGAGTCACATAAACCATGCAAAATCCGATCAGAGCAGTCAGACTGAAACAAATTTCCAGAAATAGGAGTTATAACTACATATGAATGTAACTCAAAACGGATTTGTAAAAATCAGATTTCATGTGAATTTTTGCCATTCACACTTGCTTAATCTGATTGGATTTCAATTGGATATGCACAAAAAAATCTGATTTGGACTGACAGTCTTAACATAGCCAAAGTCATCAGGATTACTATAAACTTCCAGGCAGGTATTTTGGAGCTGGTTGGATCTAAACTCTGCAGGTCATTGACCCTCCAGGATTTGAGTTTGAGACCTGATTTACTGTGAACTGATTTGCTCTGAAACACTGGAAACAGGATTGTGAGTTGCTTGTATGTAAATGAATACAGTGCCATGCTTCACTCTCAAACAGAGCATGTCAGAATGTATAGTTTTACGATTACATCACAACCTTCACAATTTGATTAGATGCTAAGGTTGTCCTATACACGGCCACTAGCTAGATGCTGGCACATATTACTAACTCTCTTTTTAAATAACAACAAATATTGCGCCATGACTTTAGACCTGGTTTCATGTAGTCAATGGCGCAGTCTATTATTGGCGCAAATGCATTTGATATTTAACCCTCTCGAGTCAGCGGTCGCGCCGGCGCGATCGGCTCTCTTTTTTTCTTATCAGTGCCAAAGAGACTCAAATAACTGTCGTTCCCTTTCATTCAGTCACTACGACGTAACATTAGTGACTAAAGAATGGGTGTTTCGCTTAGAAGCCTATCATCTTCGAGGTCTTAGAAAACGCCCAATGGCAGTGCCAATGCCATGGGCATGCGGAATTTGCATACATAACTCCGCCCCACAGCATGGGTATAGATAGGAAGTACGTGGCAATATCGCATTACGTTTCTGCTTCGGAGCCAAGAGTATCTACCTCTTCACTCCTTACAGCCTTCTGAGACTCTGTCAGCTTCTTCGAGACGAGCAGCTTTCCAGTCGGTGTTGGTGTGACGCGCGTTCCAGTGATCGCATACTTCCTGCCTGCTGATCTGTGCAGTGGTCTGCATCCAGCTGGTGTGTGTTCCCTGGGCGCTTCAGCATCGACTGCAATGTTTCCTCTCACAAAAGAGCTTGTATGTGGCACGTTCTTTTCAGGATGTCTCGCCCGTGCACTTCTGGGTGTGCAGTCGATTTCTCTCGCCCTCTGATGGGCACGAGCGCTGTGTGACGTGTTTGGACTTTCAGCACGCTCAGGCAGCGCTCGTGGATGATTCATGTTCCCACTGCGGGAACATGATCATCTCGGTGTTACGGTCGAAACTCCGTGACCTCCGTGCTGATGCCGGAGCGAGAGTCCCCTCTTGCACACACCAATCTGCGGTCTCCACCGGAGGCGGCACTTTGGCTGGTGGCCAGGGTGACCTGAGGGTGACGGTGTGGAATAAAGCTCAGACGCTCATGCCTCGGCCCACACCCCCCTCTAATGTACCGAACCCGCCGAGAGTGCAGGCGTGTACATTGGGGCCGGCTCCTGCTGTTCCGATTGTCGCGTTTGGCGCTGCGGAGGACGAGCAGATGTCAATCGCCGCATCACAAGGTGGGCTGGAGTCATATGAGGATGATGATTCGGCTGTGCTGCCGCCTTCGGGTGTGCCAGCATTGCCCGAGTCGGACCGAGAGTTGACAGCCATGCTGTCTCGGGCAGCCACGACGCTTGGGTTGGAGTGGAACCCTCCACTGGAGTGGAACGACCTGAGCGCTCGTGGTTGGATGATTGGTTTTTGGGGGCGGCGCGTTCAAACACCCGTCCGGCCACCCCTCCAATACCTTTCTTTCCCGAGGTGCATGAGGAGGTTGCGCGGTCCTGGAAGAACCGTTGTCTTCCCGTGACCGTTTGGTGACCTCCTCCGCCTTCTCCGCTCTTGATGGAGCCGTGGCTAAAGGGGTGCGATGCAACTGTGTCCTCAGATTGCTTCGACCTGGCGCGGTGACCCAAAGCACCCCTCCAAGGCCTGTAGGTTTTC
Source organism: Gobio gobio (assembly GCF_949357685.1). Lineage (NCBI taxonomy): Eukaryota > Metazoa > Chordata > Actinopteri > Cypriniformes > Gobionidae > Gobio > Gobio gobio. The sequence continues at coordinate 45,915,921 of NC_137101.1, read as the reverse complement.
GTCATCTCTGGTGGTGAAGACCTATAGAGCTGCGGGGCAGGCCGCCGCTTCGCTGCATGCAATGGCAACCCTCCAGGCTTACCAAGCCCAGTTGCTGTGCGACATGCACGAGGGCCAAGTTGACCCAGGCCTCAGCAATGAGTTGCGTGCCGCCACCGACCTCGCTCTCCGGGCAACGAAGGTGACCGTGCGCTCCCTGGGTCAGGTGATGTCCACTGCCTTGGTCCAGGAGAGACACCTATGGCTCAACCTGGCCGATATGCGTGACGGCGAGCGAACCCGTTTCCTCGACGCACCCATATCCCAGGAGGGGCTATTCGGCGGAACGGTTGAGAGCTTCGCCCAACAGTTCTCAGCCGCTCAGAAGCAGACTGAGGCTATAAAACATATCCTGCCCTGGCGGTTAGCTGCTGCCTCCACCCCACCGCCGGCACAGGTGCCTCAGTCTGCTCGCCGCCGAGGACGCCCTCCCGCGGTTCCCTCTACCTATGCGCCACCCATGCAGCAGCCTCCACCCGGGAAAAAACGCCAGGCCAAGCCGCGCTCCTGACTCGGACAGCTCAGGGATGGGCAGTTCTTTCCAGGAGATGGCAGCAGGGCCACCCCCGGGTCCCGCCACTCGCATCCCTCTCTGTCGCCAGCCTCCTCTCAGAGCAGACCCCAGTGGAACGCACGTCCTTCCCTGGTCTCCTCTGTTAGGACGCAGCCGTTAACCGTGCCCCCACACCGGGACACCCAACAGCCTCCCATGTCTGGGCCGGTAACGCTGCCTCGCTGCCCCACCCTGGGTATGTCTGTGGTCCGAATGACCCCGCTGGTGCAGTTCCTGGGAGCCTGGCTTCAGCTTCCGGGACTGTCCCGCTGGGTCGCGAAGACTATCAGACTTGGCTACGCGATTCAGTTCGCGCAGGCTCCTCCCCGCTTCAGGGGAGTCCGCCATACCATGGTCGGGGCCAACGCCCCCGTCATGCGTGCGGAGGTTGCCACCCTGCTGGCGAAGGGTGCGATCGAGCCTGTCCCTCCGGCCGAGATGAAGTCAAATATCACCTCCGACTGTTTAATGACCAGCTAGAGTGTGAACAGAGGACCTTTTTAGATGGCCCTTTCTGAGCTTCAATCAGATGCTAATCAGCCAGGACAATTCCCTCACCCGAGGAACTCAGCCGGACGAGATGAACTTTCCCTTCCAAGACGCTCCCTTCCCAAACACCTTTAAAACTCCCGCGGACCAACGAAGCTCCGGAAGAACCAAACGGAGAGAGCGCTTCAGCGCACGAACACTCTGAGAAACGCCAACGCACGCATCTTGCTTTACACAACACCAAGAAACCATGCAAGTATCAATTCTACCTAAATTTAGATGCGTTTTAAGATTGTACCCGTTTAAGGTGATATGGTTCTTGCTGGCTCTAGTGGTTATGTCTGGAAAAGGTGTCGGATCGGACACGATCAAACCCTTCTTCCTTTCCCTTCTCCTCTTCCCTCCTCCTCATCCTTTCCCTTCTCCTCTTCCCACTATTCTGTAAATACATGTATTCTTTATTTAGTCATATGTAATCGTAGTATTAATCTTTATTAAAACCATGATATCCACGTTTTGATTGTCATTGTTTTGCTCACAGAACACGAGTCCCTTTAATGTCAGATCTAAGCTACGAGCTCTTATAAGCATCGTTGAATGCTTTAATTAATACCATAACTCGGAAAGTTTGTCCTTTGTGGCCAGAGGGATAAACTTCCCGAAAATTGGGTAGGAAGAATAGACCTAGTGAGTGGATAAAGAATTACAGCTCGTTCTTTAAACGGAACGGAGAGGAATTTTGAATCAGCTCCATAGAGGTTATTCTGTGATTATTTAATATAGATATATCTGTAGTTAATTACAATAAATTGTTGTTAACTATATATATATATATATATATATATATATATATATATATATATATATATATATATATATATATATATATGATATATATATATATATATATATATATATATGATATATTGCATAAATACAGAGGTTAGGTATTCCCATTTTGGGTGATTTTGGAGATTTGTGATTAGATTATAACCCATTATGATTAATCATAAATCCCTAAATATTAATACCCATAATTCCCTATTGAGCTAATTTTAATTTAAATATATATGTAACCCTAAGACCCTACAGGGCTATCTCTGTCCCCTCGCGTCTTCACAAAGATTGTCGAGGCAGCCCTTGCACCTCTCCGGCAGCACGGGGTTCGCATAATCAACTACCTCGACGTAGCTCAGAAATTATCAGAGCGTCCAAACGGTCCATTATAAAGTGGGTTCGCGGTAGGCTGTTCTCGGACGCTGCGCGCCGCCCCCCCGAAATTTTTGGGGGTCCGGCCGACGACGCCCGACGACCCTCCCCGGCCGCTCGATGACCCTGATCGGGATTTCGGGGGGCCTGACCCCACCGGGGGCCGGACGGGAGCCCCCCCAAGTATGAGGCCCACAGATGCAGTACTGCCTTCGCCCACAGTGTGGCTCCACCACCAGGTCCACGGCCCCATTAGTTCAATGGGATCTCGGGCCATTGGTTTAGGCTGCCATTGGACGCTTTCGCACTTACCCCCGATTCCCGGGGCCCCTCTGACCCCCCCCCCCCCCCCCCCACATCCACGAACCCACTATTTGTCCGATTACCCACTAAGTTGGGCAAATGACCCCAGGACCCCCCCCCCACCCACCGTACCCCCCCCCACATCCACGAACCCACTATTTGTCCAATTACCCACTAAAGTGGGCAAATGACCCCAGGACCCCCGCTGACCCCCCCCAGGCCACGCCCCCTCCCACGGAACCACTATTTGTCCGATTACCCACTAATTTTACGGACCGCCCCCGTTCGGACACGGAAGGTCGTTGGATCTTGAGATCTGAGATCCCGAGGCTCAGTGGGCCCCCAACTCGGGGCCCCGAATCGCGGAGCTCTGCGACATTCCATTTTTTTTCCCTACGCACTAGGGCCACGCCCTTTGGGTATGCCGCTCAAGGGGCCCCCACGAGCCACTGTGCAAAATTTCAAGTCATTCGGGGAATCACGGTACGAACGGGAGCCCAAAACACAGACGTCCCACTTCTCATTGAAGTAATGGGTGCCAAATAAGTGGTCCATGGAGTCAGTGTTTATGGATGATAATTAACATTTATTGTCAATTAAACACATCTACTGTACTTGGCACACTCAACTGAACACATTGATGTAACTTTCAACTCATTTGAGCGCTTAATTTGCATAGAAATGACAGTCTCCGTGGACCACTTATTTGGCGGCCACTACTTAATTGGGAATTGGACGTCATGTGTTTTGGGCTCCCGTTGGGGTCTGGAAGGGTCTAGGGCCACCATTCTTGTGCTCCTATCTACGCCTCAGCGCCCCCTATCGGAATCCAGAGTTTGGAGACAATCGGAGCAACTTTCGGACATTCGGAGCTGGAAAAGCAAAGACGTCCCACTTCTCATTGAAGCAGTGGGCGCCAAATAAGTGGTCCATGGAGTCAGTGTTTATGGATGATACTTAACATTTATTGTCAATTAAACACCTCTACTGTACTTGGCACACTCAACTGAACACATTGATGTAACTTTCAACTCATTTGAATGCTTAATTTGCATAGAAATGACAGTCTCCGTGGACCAATTATTTGGCGGCTACTACTTAATTGGGAATTGGACGTCATGTGTTTTGGGCTCCCGTGGGGGTCTGGAAGGGTCTAGGGCCACCATTCTTGTGCTCATATCTACGCCTCAGCGCCCCCTATCAGAATCCAGAGTTAGGAGACAATCGGAGCAACTTTATTTTCCGACCCCAAAAAACTGTAAGGGGTATCCCTTTGGTGTTTTTGGAGGGTAATTTTGGAGTTTCTCCGATCTTCTCCAAACTCTGGATTCTGGTAGAGGGCATCGAGACATAGACAGGAGCGCAAGTTTGGGGGCCCTAGTACCTTCCAGAGCCGAACGGGAGCCCAAAACACAGACGTCCCACTTCTCATTGAAGTAATGGGTGCCAAATAAGTGGTCCATGGAGTCAGTGTTTATGGATGATAATTAACATTTATTGTCAATTAAACACATCTACTGTACTTGGCACACTCAACTGAACACATTGATGTAACTTTCAACTCATTTGAGTGCTTAATTTGCATAGAAATGACAGTCTCCGTGGACCAATTATTTGGCGGCCACTACTTAATTGGGAATTGGACGTCATGTGTTTTGGGCTCCCGTGGGGGTCTGGAAGGGTCTAGGGCCACCATTCTTGTGCTCATATCTACGCCTCAGCGCCCCCTATCGGAATCCAGAGTTTGGAGACAATCGGAGCAACTTTATTTTCCGACCCCAAAAAACTGTAAGGGGTATTGGAGGGTAATTTTGGAGTTTCTCCGATCTTCTCCAAACTCTGGATTCTGGTAGAGGGCATCGAGACATAGACAGGAGCGCAAGTTTGGGGGCCCTAGTACCTTCCAGAGCCGAACGGGAGCCCAAAACACAGACGTCCCACTTCTCATTGAAGTAATGGGTGCCAAATAAGTGGTCCATGGAGTCAGTGTTTATGGATGATAATTAACATTTATTGTCAATTAAACACATCTACTGTACTTGGCACACTCAACTGAACACATTGATGTAACTTTCAACTCATTTGAGTGCTTAATTTGCATAGAAATGACAGTCTCCGTGGACCAATTATTTGGCGGCCACTACTTAATTGGGAATTGGACGTCATGTGTTTTGGGCTCCCGTGGGGGTCTGGAAGGGTCTAGGGCCACCATTCTTGTGCTCATATCTACGCCTCAGCGCCCCCTATCGGAATCCAGAGTTTGGAGACAATCGGAGCAACTTTATTTTCCGACCCCAAAAAACTGTAAGGGGTATTGGAGGGTAATTTTGGAGTTTCTCCGATCTTCTCCAAACTCTGGATTCTGGTAGAGGGCATCGAGACATAGACAGGAGCGCAAGTTTGGGGGCCCTAGTACCTTCCAGAGCCGAACGGGAGCCCAAAACACAGACGTCCCACTTCTCATTGAAGTAATGGGTGCCAAATAAGTGGTCCATGGAGTCAGTGTTTATGGATGATAATTAACATTTATTGTCAATTAAACACATCTACTGTACTTGGCACACTCAACTGAACACATTGATGTAACTTTCAACTCATTTGAGTGCTTAATTTGCATAGAAATGACAGTCTCCGTGGACCAATTATTTGGCGGCCACTACTTAATTGGGAATTGGACGTCATGTGTTTTGGGCTCCCGTGGGGGTCTGGAAGGGTCTAGGGCCACCATTCTTGTGCTCCTATCTACGCCTCAGCGCCCCCTATCGGAATCCAGAGTTTGGAGACAATCGGAGCAACTTTCGGACATTCGGAGCTGGAAAAGCAAAGACGTCCCACTTCTCATTGAAGCAGTGGGCGCCAAATAAGTGGTCCATGGAGTCAGTGTTTATGGATGATACTTAACATTTATTGTCAATTAAACACCTCTACTGTACTTGGCACACTCAACTGAACACATTGATGTAACTTTCAACTCATTTGAGTGCTTAATTTGCATAGAAATGACAGTCTCCGTGGACCACTTATTTGGCTACTGCTTAATTGGGAATTGGGACGTCATGTGTTTTGGGCTCCCGTTGGGGTCTGGAAGGGTCTAGGGCCACCATTCTTGTGCTCTTGTCTATCATTCGGGGGCCCCTGGAGAGTGGGAATCTCCAATCTCAAAGCGCCACGACCTTCCTCCTCCGAACGGCAGCCCCGCCTCCAACCCATTAAACGTGCAGGCCTGTGGTGGGCTTCGGTCCCTTTTTTGACCTTTTGACCCCTGAACGAGGTCGAAGGGCCACCAAACTTTACTGCCCGACTCAGGGGAACGTGTCGAGAAGAAAAATGGCCTCCCCTAGTCGATCGGCCCTTCCCAAGCCGTTTCGTACACATCCGTGAACCCACTATGGCAAACGCATTAGTTTAATGGGTAGGTGGGATTTTTACAGAAAGGTCCCAGGGGCCCCAGATTTGGCACATTGGCTCCTGGGAGGGCCCTGATCAACATACCCAAAGGGCGTGGCCCTAGAGCAAAGAGAAATCTTTTTCAGCCCCGCCTCCAACCCATTAAACGTGCAGGCCTGTGGTGGGCTTCGGTCCCTTTTTTGACCTTTTGACCCCTGAACGAGGTCGAAAGGCCACCAAACTTGACCGCCCGACTCAGGGGAACGTGGCGAGAAGAAAAATGGCCTCCCCTAGTCAATCGGCCTTTCCCAAGCCGTTTCGTACACATCCGTGAACCCACTATGGCAAACGCATTAGTTTAATGGGTAGGTGGGATTTTTACAGAAAGGTCCCAGGGGCCCCAGATTTGGCACATTGGCTCCTGGGAGGGCCCTGATCAACATACCCAAAGGGCGTGGCCCTAGAGCAAAGAGAAATCTTTTTCAGCCCCGCCTCCAACCCATTAAACGTGCAGGCCTGTGGTGGGCTTCGGTCCCTTTTTTGACCTTTTGACCCCTGAACGAGGTCGAAAGGCCACCAAACTTGACCGCCCGACTCAGGGGAACGTGGCGAGAAGAAAAATGGCCTCCCCTAGTCAATCGGCCTTTCCCAAGCCGTTTCGTACACATCCGTGAACCCACTATGGCAAACGCATTAGTTTAATGGGTAGGTGGGATTTTTACAGAAAGGTCCCAGGGGCCCCAGATTTGGCACATTGGCTCCTGGGAGGGCCCTGATCAACATACCCAAAGGGCGTGGCCCTAGAGCAAAGAGAAATCTTTTTCAGCCCCGCCTCCAACCCATTAAACGTGCAGGCCTGTGGTGGGCTTCGGTCCCTTTTTTGACCTTTTGACCCCTGAACGAGGTCGAAAGGCCACCAAACTTGACCGCCCGACTCAGGGGAACGTGGCGAGAAGAAAAATGGCCTCCCCTAGTCAATCGGCCTTTCCCAAGCCGTTTCGTACACATCCGTGAACCCACTATGGCAAACGCATTAGTTTAATGGGTAGGTGGGATTTTTACAGAAAGGTCCCAGGGGCCCCAGATTTGGCACATTGGCTCCTGGGGGGGCCCTGAGCAACATACCTAAAGGGCGTGGCCCTAGAGCAAAGAGAACTCTTTTTCAACTTCTAACCCTAATATTGACCTCAGGCCTCTAACACTCATACCATCTAAGAGCCTTTTGAGTCAAAGTTGGATAAAATTGGGGCACTTCTGTCAGGAACATGCCAGGGTTTCGGGCTCTGGCCCCGTCAGTCGGGGGCCCCTGGAGATTCGGAATCCCCAACATCAAGTCGCCACGACCTTCCTCCTCCGTATGGGAGCCCCGCCTCGCTCCCATTAAACGTGTAGGCTATTGTGTACGATAGGCTATTGGTGGACGTTCGTCCCTTTTTTGACCTTTTGACCCCTGAACGAGGTCGAAGGGCCACCAAACTTGACCGCCTGACTCAGGGGAACGTGGCGAGAAGAAAAAGGGCCTCCCCTAGTCGATCGGCCCTTCCCAAGCCGTTTCGTACACATCCGTGAACCCACTGTGGCAAACGCATTAGTTTAATGGGTGGGTGGGATTTTTACAGAAAGGTCCCAGGGGCCCCAGATTTGGCACAGTGGCTCCTGGGGGGGCCCTGAGCAACATACCCAAAGGGCGTGGCCCTAGAGCAAAGAGAAATCCTTTTCAACTTCTAACCCTAATATGGTGGTCGTTCGTCCCTTTTTTGACCTTTTGACCCCTGAACGAGGTCGAAGGGCCACCAAACTTGACCGCCCGACTCAGGGGAACGTGGCGAGAAGAAAAATGGCGTCCCCTAGTCGATCGGCCCTTCCCAAGCCGTTTCGTACACATCCGTGAACCCACTGTGGCAAACGCATTAGTTTAATGGGTGGGTGGGATTTTTACAGAAAGGTCCCAGGGGCCCCAGATTTGGCACAGTGGCTCCTGGGGGGGCCCTGAGCAACATACCTAAAGGGCGTGGCCCTAGAGCAAAGAGAACTCTTTTTCAACTTCTAACCCTAATATTGACCTCAGGCCTCTAACACTCATACCATCTAAGAGCCTTTTGAGTCAAAGTTGGATAAAATTGGGGCACTTCTGTCAGGAACATGCCAGGGTTTCGGGCTCTGGCCCCGTCAGTCGGGGGCCCCTGGAGATTCGGAATCCCCAACATCAAGTCGCCACGACCTTCCTCCTCCGTATGGGAGCCCCGCCTCGCTCCCATTAAACGTGTAGGCTATTGGTGGACGTTCGTCCCTTTTTTGACCTTTTGACCCCTGAACGAGGTCGAAGGGCCACCAAACTTGACCGCCTGACTCAGGGGAATGTGGCGAGAAGAAAAAGGGCCTCCCCTAGTCGATCGGCCCTTCCCAAGCCGTTTCGTACACATCCGTGAACCCACTGTGGCAAACGCATTAGTTTAATGGGTGGGTGGGATTTTTACAGAAAGGTCCCAGGGGCCCCAGATTTGGCACAGTGGCTCCTGGGGGGGCCCAGAGCAACATACCCAAAGGGCGTGGCCCTAGAGCAAAGAGAAATCCTTTTCAACTTCTAACCCTAATATGGTGGTCGTTCGTCCCTTTTTTGACCTTTTGACCCCTGAACGAGGTCGAAGGGCCACCAAACTTGACCGCCCGACTCAGGGGAACGTGGCGAGAAGAAAAATGGCGTCCCCTAGTCGATCGGCCCTTCCCAAGCCGTTTCGTACACATCCGTGAACCCACTGTGGCAAACGCATTAGTTTAATGGGTGGGTGGGATTTTTACAGAAAGGTCCCAGGGGCCCCAGATTTGGCACAGTGGCTCCTGGGGGGGCCCTGAGCAACATACCTAAAGGGCGTGGCCCTAGAGCAAAGAGAACTCTTTTTCAACTTCTAACCCTAATATTGACCTCAGGCCTCTAACACTCATACCATCTAAGAGCCTTTTGAGTCAAAGTTGGATAAAATTGGGGCACTTCTGTCAGGAACATGCCAGGGTTTCGGGCTCTGGCCCCGTCAGTCGGGGGCCCCTGGAGATTCGGAATCCCCAACATCAAGTCGCCACGACCTTCCTCCTCCGTATGGGAGCCCCGCCTCGCTCCCATTAAACGTGTAGGCTATTGGTGGACGTTCGTCCCTTTTTTGACCTTTTGACCCCTGAACGAGGTCGAAGGGCCACCAAACTTGACCGCCTGACTCAGGGGAACGTGGCGAGAAGAAAAAGGGCCTCCCCTAGTCGATCGGCCCTTCCCAAGCCGTTTCGTACACATCCGTGAACCCACTGTGGCAAACGCATTAGTTTAATGGGTGGGTGGGATTTTTACAGAAAGGTCCCAGGGGCCCCAGATTTGGCACAGTGGCTCCTGGGGGGGCCCTGAGCAACATACCCAAAGGGCGTGGCCCTAGAGCAAAGAGAAATCCTTTTCAACTTCTAACCCTAATATGGTGGTCGTTCGTCCCTTTTTTGACCTTTTGACCCCTGAACGAGGTCGAAGGGCCACCAAACTTGACCGCCCGACTCAGGGGAACGTGGCGAGAAGAAAAATGGCGTCCCCTAGTCGATCGGCCCTTCCCAAGCCGTTTCGTACACATCCGTGAACCCACTGTGGCAAACGCATTAGTTTAATGGGTGGGTGGGATTTTTACAGAAAGGTCCCAGGGGCCCCAGATTTGGCACAGTGGCTCCTGGGGGGGCCCTGAGCAACATACCCAAAGGGCGTGGCCCTAGAGCAAAGAGAACTCTTTTTCAACTTCTAACCCTAATATTGACCTCAGGCCTCTAACACTCATACCATCTAAAAGCCTTTTGAGTCAAAAATGGTTTGATGGTGGGGGAGGGGCACTTTTTTCAGGAAGGTCCTAGAGTTTCGTGCTTCAGGTCCATCAGTCGGGGGCCCCTGGAGAGTAGGAATCTCAAACCTCAAGGGGCCACGACCCTCCATCTCCGTATGGGAGCCCCGCATTGCTCCCATTAAACGCGTAGGCCTTTGGTGGACGTTCGTCCCTTTATTGACCTTTTGACCCCTGAACGAGGTCGAAAGGCCACCAAACTTGACCGCCCGACTCAGGGGAACGTGGCGAGAAGAAAAATGGCCTCCCCTAGTCAATCGGCCTTTCCCAAGCCGTTTCGTACACATCCGTGAACCCACTATGGCAAACGCATTAGTTTAATGGGTAGGTGGGATTTTTACAGAAAGGTCCCAGGGGCCCCAGATTTTGCACAGTGGCTCCTGGGGGGGCCCTGAGCAACATACCCAAAGGGCGTGACCCTAGGGTGTAGGGAAAAAAATTGGAATGTTGCAGAGCTCCGCGATTCGAGGCCCCGAGTTGGGGGCCCACTGAGCCTCCGGATCTCAGATCTCAAGATCCAACGACCTTCCGTGTCCGAACAGGGGCGGTCCGTAAAATTAGTGGGTAATCGGACAAATAGTTGGTCCGTGGATGTGGGGGGGGTGGGGGGTGGGTCAGCGGGGGTCCTGGGGTCATTTGCCCACTTTAGTGGGTAATTGGACAAATAGTGGGTTCGTGGACGTGGGGGGGGGGTGGGGGGGTGGGTCAGCGGGGGTCCTGGGGTCATTTGCCCACTTTAGTGGGTAATTGGACAAATAGTGGGTTCGTGGATGTGGGGGGGGGGGGTATTTGCCCTCGACAGCGCCCCCTATATGGTACAAATACCCCCTGTCCCGGGGCAATCTGCGGGCAAGGGGTAATCACGAAACGTCAGTTTGGTCAATTAAAAAGCAGGCATTTGGACTCCCAATTGGCACTACGATCCCTCGCAGTCATTATGCGCCCAATGGCAATCGATTAACATGGGCTTTTGTCCACGAACCCCCTATATATACTACCTCGACGACTGGCTCATACTGGGCCACTCTCGAGCGTTGGTGTGCGAACACAGAGATCTAGTGCTCCAACACTCCAGCCCGTCGGGGCCCCGTCTGGGCCTTCGGGTCAACTGGGAGAAGAGCAAACTCTGCCCAGTGCAGAGGATCTCTTTTCTCGCTATGGACATCGACTCGGTCACCATGTACGCGCAGCTTTCGGGGGCGCGCGCGCGCAGTCTCTGCTGACTTGCCTCCGTCAAATCGAGAGCAAGAGTGCGGTTCCACTGAAACTGTTTCAGAGGCTCCTGGGGCATATGGCATCTGCAGCCGTGGTGACGCCGCTCGGATTGCTTCATATGAGACCGCTTCAGCATTGGCTTCGCGATCGAGTCCTGAGATGGGCATGGCAGTCTGGCACGCTCCGGGTCCAAATAACCCGGGCCTGCCTCCAGACATACACCCCGTGGTCGAACCTCAGTTTTCTACGGGCCGGTGTGCCCTTAGAACGAGTTTCCAGACATGTTGTATCGACTGATGCCTCTGCCACGGGTTGGGGTGCCATGTGCAATGGACAAGCAGCCGCGGGCTCCTGGACAGGACCCCTGCGCCTTCTGCATGTCAATTGCCTCGAGTTGCTGGCAGTACGGTTCGCCCTGCACTGCTTCTGAGCGTTGTTGAAGGGTCAACATGTACTGGTCAGAACAGACAACACGGCCATTGTAGCGTACATCAACCACCAGGGCGGTCTAAGCTCCCGCCGTATGTCTCAACTCGCCCCCCATCTCGTTTTATGGAGTCAGAAGCGCCTGAGGTCCCTTCGTGCTGTCCATATTCCGGGAGTTCTGAACCGTGCAGCCGATGAGCTCTCACGGCTTCAGCCACTTCCGGGAGAATGGAGACTCCGTCCCCAGATGGTCCAGCTGATTTGGGAACAGTTCGGCGATGCACAGATAGATCTGTTTGCCTCCCACGACTCTTCCCATTGCAGCCTGTTCTATTCCCTGACCGAGGGCACGCTCGGCACGGATGCACTGGCGCACAGCTGGCCGCGGGGCCTATGCAAATATGCGTTCCCCCCAGTGAGCCTTCTCGCACAGCTCTTGTGCAAGATCAGGGAGGACAAGGAGCAGGTCCTTTTGGTCGCCCCGTACTGGCACGGCCGGACCTGGTTCCCCGAACTCTTACTCCTTGCGACAGCCCCTCCCTGGCCTATTCCTCTGAGACGCGACCTCCTTACTCAGAGACGGGGCACCCTTTTGCACCCGAGTCCCAACCTCTGGAACCTCCACGTGTGGCTTCTGGACGGGACACGGCAGGTTTGAGTTCCCTACCACCTACGGTGGTGGCGACCATCACTTCCGCTAGGGCAGAATCCACTCAGCATGCCTATACGTTGAAGTGGAACCTCTTCGTCACCTGGTGTTCTTCCCGCCAAGAAGACCCCTGGAAATGCTCGATCGGGTCCGTGCTCTCGTTCCTCCAAGAAGGGTTGGAGCGAAGGCTGTCTCCATCCACCCTTAAAGTTTACGTGCCGCAATATCTGCCCACCACGACCTCTTGGGGGACAAAAAGGTAAGTCAGCACGACCTGGTCATTCAGTTCCTCAGGGGAGCGAGGAGACTAAATCCGCCTCGTTCTCCCCTCGTACCCTCTTGGGACCTCTCAGTAGTCTTAGATGCTCTGCAGAGGTCCCCCTTTGAGGGTGCTTTCACACTTGGTTCGATTGCCTGGACTGAACCCGAGTTCGATTGCTCCCCCCTCCCTGTGCCCCTGCTGGACTGTGTTCATATTATATTATTTGGTTCCGAACCGGGCGGTGGTGAACCTGCAAGCGCTGCCTTTGGAGGAGGCAGACCCAGCCTTGGCACTGCTCTGTCCAGTACGCGCTCTCTGCGCTTACGTAGATAGGATGCAGTGTTTCAGGACCTCAGACCAGCTCTTTGTATGTTATGGTGGAGAGAGCGGAAGGGAAGAGCTCTCTCAAAGCAAAGGCTGCCTCACTGGATAGTGGACACCATTGTTTTGGCTTACCAGCAGCAAGGTCGACCATGTCCCCTTGGGGTTAGGGCCCACTCCACCCGGAGTGTGGCCTCCTCTTGGGCTCTAGCGCATGGCACCTTGCTAACAGACATCTGCAGAGCTGCAGGCTGGGCGACACCTAACACATTCGCCAGATTCTACAATCTCCGAGTGGAGCCAGTGTCCGACTATGTACTCGCCTCTACTAGTGGCCTGTAATGGACCAGGCTCAGGTGTCTTCGCTTGCTCGCCATTTCACTCCACGGACTGGATACGTGCGATTTCTCCTCAGGTAAGCTTCCCCGAAAGCCCTGAGTTCCTCCTGCAATCTCTTAAGCTGACACCAGTTCAGTCTGCCCTCTCTTGAGCCCAGACCCTCGTGTTCAGCCAGGTGCCCCGTGTGCATGGTTCCCCTCCGGCGACCCCAACACGAGTATTTCCACCGTAAGCCTCCTCTGTGAGCAGGTGTCTTTCCCTTGGCAAGTGCCTGCCACCCCTGGGGTTAAAAATCCACCTTCGGCTGGTACCCCAGAGTTTTCCATATGCAGCCCTTAGCGGGTCATATGTGTATTTTCTAAGTCCTCCCTACGGGTAGGCATCTTGGCATTTCCTCACTGGAATATGCTTCCCAGTGTACCTTGGTATTCCTGTGTTAAGTGGGAGTCCTTCGTCCGTACTAGTCTTACGACAGGGCACTCGCACTTACGCAGGGCACTGGAAGACAGCTGAGTGGCGTGATTATATTGGGACCCCCATTCGTTAGTCACTAACGTTACGTCGTAGTGACTGAACGAAAGGGAACGTCTCGGTTACGGATGTAACCCTCATTCCCTGAGGAGGGAACGGAGACGTAACGTCCCTTTACCACATCCGCTGTGTTGCTTGCTGGAACGGGAGTTCAGTCTTGGCTCCTCAGCAGGTAACGTAATGCGATATTGCCACCTACTTCCTATTTATACCCATGCTGTGGGGCGGAGTTATGGCATTGGCACTGCCATTGGGCGTTTTCTAAGATCTCGAAGATTATAGGCTTCTAAGCGAAACCCCCATTCGTTAGTCACTAATGTTACGTCTCCGTTCCCTCCTCAGGGCACGAGGGTTACATCCGTAACCGAAACGTTTTTTATCATTCAGGCAAGTGTTATACATCATTATGATCTGTTAAGTTTCTATTTTTTTGTGTACAGTCACAATAAATACAAAGTGTTTAGCTTTTTGCAAAATAAAGAAAACAAACATGATGTGTGATCTGCAGCCTCTCTCAAAGACATTAATTCAGATAGTCTTCAGAAAAGGACCTCTAGCTTAGTGAATACTTGTCTCACAAACATGAGATATATGTCTAAAGAAACACTGAAATGTCAGGTTTTTAAACAACGTAAACCAAATCGAAAACAAATATGCTGTGTTTATGTAATCTGGTTGAAAAGTGATAGATGTCAATCTTTTGCCAGCCACTTCATTATCCGCTAATGCAACCACGCCCACGGAGCACAAGCTCTTTCAGATTCAAATACTGACGATCCAGAATCGACGCCAACACATCAATTCATACAAACACATCTAGTGTAAGCGCTGTAACGTTACTTCAGCTACATCGTTTTGACACGCATTGAGCCATAATTCTCCTCATGAAAAGCTGTTCATTTCTTAAAGCAAGGGCTGATTATAAGGTAGGCTTTATTCTGTTAAGTTTATTCTGTTAGCAACTGTGAATATTAAATGCACAAAGACCGTTTAAATATGAATCCTGCTGCATGTCATACATGCAACACTGTTTAGACAAGATTTATTTGGCCTGTTTTGGACAGATTATAATGTGTTTATTGTAAAAGAGCCTAGTGTCACAGCAGTAAAGCTTTTATTCACAAATGTCTGCTCAGATGCTATAAATATAGTACCAGTCAAACTTATTTTTCTTCATATTGATGTTTATATATTATAGCCTAATGTAATTTTTTTATTTAATATCAAAGTTTGTTTTATCGAGTTAATATCGAGTTTTGTTTTGTAGAAAGTTAATTTTTTTGTTTTGTAGAAAGTGAATTACTTTCTTTAAAGTTCTTTAAATTTCGTTTTGTATAAATTTTATCTTAATTTTAATTATTTATTATTTATTTTTTTAGCATTAGACGACTTTCAAAAACATAAAAAAATAGTACAAAAAATTTAGAAAAAATGCTCTTCTTAGTAATTTGTGTCTTGTTTCTAGTCTAAATATTTAACCTGTTAAACTGCAACCCCACTTTGGGGCTCACAGCTGAAAACGACCTACCTGAATTAAAACAATTATAGCTCCTGAGAACAGTGTGCTACAGGCACAATTAAGGTATCTTTGGAAAGAAGACACTTGGGACTCTACTAAAAAGCAATCAGAGTTGATAATTCTCAAACAGATAAAAAATTATAATAGTTGAAATGCCTCAAAAATTATTTGCACTACACAGAATGTTGTATTATTTCATGTAAAAATATATGAAAATAGACCTGGAGGAATCCAGTTCAGTTATGGATTGAAAGCCACACGACTTATCAGTTTATATTTCAAGTTTGAGGAAGATATAATGAAAAATGTGGTTCCTGCAAGCTTTTTTCCAAGACTATGTCTGTTCCATTTCTCCCTCCGCCTGCTTGAGGCACATCCCCAGAAATGACATCTCCCAACTAAAACAATTGCA
The DNA here is from genome assembly GCF_949357685.1 of Gobio gobio. Taxonomy (NCBI): domain Eukaryota; kingdom Metazoa; phylum Chordata; class Actinopteri; order Cypriniformes; family Gobionidae; genus Gobio; species Gobio gobio. The sequence continues at coordinate 45,900,404 of NC_137101.1, read as the reverse complement.
GTTGCTAAACAATTTGCACTACATGCACAATTTAGACATCTTTAAAAAGAAGACACTTTACAGTTTATTACCCAAACATTAAAGTAGAAAAAAACTTAGAAAGACAAACAGTTATAGAAGTTGAAGTGTCTTGAAGATGATTTGTGCTACAATGAACACTTTATTATTTGATGTAAAAATATATGAAAATAAGCCTGGAGGAATCCAGTTAGTTAATGAATTGAAAGGCAAAAGTCTCATCAGTTTATATTTAAAATTTGACGAAGATATCATGAAAAATGGGGTTCCTGCATGCTTTTTTCTAAGAATATGTCCAGGTGCCAAGAAACCTACAGGAGACTTGATAACCTAATGTTATGAAGTGTACTGCAAGCTGTTTTAGCCATCATATATGATGCTTGAATGCTTTTTCAACTATAAAATAATAGGCAGAACCATAAGACTTTGTATTAGTGATTTATTTGTACAACAGAACTTATAAAAATATAATAAAAATGAAATATTAATAAAAAAGAGCTAAACTTCTTTGCAACTGAAAATACAACAAGTAATATAAGTATAATAACTATAAATATAACTAGTAATATAAATAACAATATAATATAAATATATAGCTATAAAAACACACACAATTTGCAAATGTAAAAAAAAAAAACATTTACTGGCCTTTTACTGGCGGATTCAGGTCTACAACAGCAAGTGCAGATCTTGAAGAATCTGAAAGCGTTCTTCTCTTTTCTGCTGGTTGGCTGGTGCTTGGATGCCATAGCTCATCTGAAGACTCAACCTGATGCCTGTAGAATGGCAAGGAAAGGAATGAGAATTAGCACTGCATGTCCTATTTCTGTATAGTTTGCCCATTCAATCAACAATCACACTGTCATCATTCACTCTAATTACAGGCCATCCCATGAACAATGAAACTGATGGGCAGTCGGTTAGACAGCATTCATATTGACGGCGGCCCATACATTCTCACACAGCCCAAGCATCAATCTAACGGCCGGCTATACAGTGAGCATTCATATTGACGGCGGCCCATACATTCGCACACAGTCCTACAATCAATATAATGGCCGGTGAAACAGTGAGCATTCAACAATCACACAGATGGTCGGCCGTCCAGAACTTTTCTTTTTTCGTCAATTTGTTTTTGTAGCACAGGGGAAAAAAATGCATTTTATATATTATATATATATATTTTTTTTTTTTCTGTGTGTGCTAGAAAAAATGCTAAATATCAGTATATGTATAATCTATACTGGTATATTGTAATTTTTCTAGCACACAGGAAAAACATAAAATAAATACAGTCTCAATATATATATATATATATATATATATATATATATATATATATATATATATATATATATATATATATATATATATATATATATATATATATATATATATAAACAATTACATGTGTTATATATATATATATGTTTTATTTACACACACATGGGGAAAAATTATATATACTTTTTCCCCATGTGTGCTAGGAAAAATGCAAAATATCAGCATATGTATAATGCATACTGGTATATTGTAATTTTTCTAGCACACAGGAAAAACATAAAATAAATACAGTCTCAATATATATATATATATATATATATATATATATATATATATATATATATATATATATATATATATAAACAATTACATGTGTTATATATATATATATATGTTTTATTTACACACACATGGGGAAAAATTATATACTTTTTCCCCATGTGTGCTAGGAAAAATGCAAAATATCAGCATATGTATAATGCATACTGGTATATTGCATTTTTTCTAGCACACAGAAACAATAAAATACATACATTCTCACACACATTCTCAATATACATAAACAACTACACATAGCAACTCACCGGTGTGTTATTGGATCAACTTCTCTGTCAACAAGCACCGTCACCGCTGTGTTCACTCTCCTTTTTCACATCGCTGCTTCGAGTGAGCTCAAATAAAGCATCTTCAGCTCAATAAAAACTTCTTTTGACGATCCATTGGATAATACATTCCGTCCAGTTAGTAAGATTAGCAAACAGTTACTACAAAGAGACCTCTGTTTGTTTACTAGCGCGTTAGCTTTTAGCTGTCAGATGGGGGGTGTCAGGCTCGCTGCATCTCGTCGGAGATAGCGCCACATTGGCACATTCAGATGAATAAATATTCACGCCCATGTGACAAACATACACATGCAAGGTCTCGTTGGAATCGTGTGCTCATTGGCTACATTTTCTGTCAGTCATGACGATTCAATGCTTTTATTGGCTCCAGATAAACAGACATTATCATTGGATGAGCACGTCATGACATCAGATAAAACGATCGCTATGGTTGGATATTTTTGACTATATCGCGGCTATCTTTGCATGTTTTTGAGTGGGGTTAGTTGGATTTTGTTCGTAACATTCTAAGCTTTAAACCCATGCCACTTTATTCTACCGGGAGACTGTTTTTGGTGCATTATTTTATTGCATAACAGTCTAGTATGATACTTCGCTCCGCAGAAATGCAATGTAAACAAAGGATTAACCATCAATATTACACCGTTATTGTTTCGTTGGATTAAAATGCTCTATGGGATGTTATTCAGTGGACCCTCACCTTTCCATTCGTTCTGGAATTGTTTGCAATGGATGCGTGTGTGGCTCGTAATTAGGACACTAAAGGTATGTACTCTGTTTTTATTTATAAAATCGTTGATGTGTATTGCTTACATTGATGCAAAAATACAGCCGTTATAAGCTTTTCAATGAAAAACAGTGGTCTGTCCTCGATGCTTGAGGTTTAGACCTTTAGAATGATATATAGTTTGTCAAGATTAATGATGTTTTTTTACGTTAAATCTATTAACAAACATTACACTCGTGCTAAAAATAGCGCTTCAACCCGTGCACGCGCTCATGAAGCTTATCAGGTTAAACATTCTTAAATCAAGATGCATTTACTAGATAAGTACAATTTTCAACTAAATAAGAAGAGCATTTTTTGCAGTGTAGTCAAATCTTTTGATAATTTTAAATATAATAGGCCTTTGTTGACTACATTCTAAATAAATGATTCTGGAGTTTTGTTTTATAGAAAGTAATTTTTTTTTGAGAAAGTGAATTGATTTCTTTACAGTGAATTTCGTTTTGTATAAATTGTATCTTAATTTTAATTATTTATTTATTATTGGCTTTGTGGAGAAAAACTTACAAATTTTAAATCAGTGTATTGTTTTATGTAAATGTAGGCTCAATGATTCTCACATCAGTAATTGAACTCAAACCTTAGTATCTTCAGCTGACAGTTTGGACTCTTCATTCCATCAGAAAGAATCTTCACTCCTAAATCCTTAAGATCATTGTTACTCAGGTCCAGCTCTCTCAGGACAGAGTTTGAGGATTGTAGAACTGAAGACAAACTCTCACAACACTGAGCAGTCAGATGACATGTGGGAAATCTGAAGAAGAAAAACAAGGTAATTGAATATAGAATAAATCTTAACAGTGTGATTGTTTTTAAATAATTAACTTATTGCAAAAAAAAAAAAAAAGTATTTGAACTCAAACCTTAGTATCTCCAGCTGACAGTTTGGACTCTTCATTCCATCAGAAATAAGCTTCACTCCCGAATCCTGAAGATCATTGTTACTCAGGTCCAGCTCTTTCAGGACAGAGTTTGAGGATTGTAGAGCTGAAGACAAACTCTCACAACACTGAGCAGTGAGATTACAACTACGTAGTCTGTGTTGAGAACAAAACAAACAGCAATAGTAATTCTTATTAGGTACCATTTACAATCAGGAGCTTGAAAGAATTTTCTGACTGTGTTGATGTGAGCAAAGCTAAAACAAATTTTTTCAATTGTATCATCACACAGATTACATGTATTAATTCTTCTGAACAGTCTAGGCCAGGGGTAGGCAAGTTTTGTTCTAGAGAGCCACTGTCCTGCAGTGTTTAGTTCCAACCCTACTCAAACACAACTGAACAAGCTCATCAAGGTCTTCAGAATTACTCACAGTAAATTCCCCCATTTTTGAGTATTTTCTGAAAACGACATACCCTAATAAAAATGTCTGCCGCTCTTAAACCTTATGGTCTATATTTATGGAGTCAAAATAATGCCACATATATTTGCAAAAGAATAAAGTATTGCAAAAGAAAATACAGATTTGCAAACAAAAATAAAGAATTGCAAAATAAAAATAAAATAGATTTTATTTGCAACGCTCCTTTTATTCTGCGTTTCATTCAAATGTGAGTTTGCGATACTGTTTCCCCTTTGCGCTTCACTTTTCTGTGCGTTTCACTTCATGGCACTGTTTTGATATGGGGGGTGGAGCCAATAAACTGGAGCGTTCAGCAGACATGGTCACGCCTCCCTCTGAATTACATCATCTGCTCGAGACGCAGATCAGCACAGATGAAGGCACCATGGCTGAGAGTCATGCGGGTGGATCGTTTCTTTGTACTCACACTTTTACTAGCATTAAAACAGGCATGGTTTAACTTTGTTACTAAATGTGTATTAAAAGCGTTTCCTTTAGTTAGATATCATGTTAAAGTGGTGTTTATTATTAGCCGTGGACTACTGGCTAACGCAAACTGTGAAAATAGCCAGCATCTGCTGTTTATTGATAGACATTCAACATTACAGTATAATTGAAAGCTATCAATTTCAACATTAATTAGGCTATAAAAAAAATAATGCTTTAATTTAAATGAACTTAAAGGGGTCATGAACTGGCTTTATTTTTATTTCTCTTTTTAAATATACCATGGATATGACACCTTCTTATTCTCAAACTGGTGCTGGAAACCTTATTTATTCAAAGGAGCAATTGATTTCTCACTGCTCAATGGGACGCGCCAGTATTGTGCATCCAATACCGTAGGAACTGAGGCGTAAATTCCGGGGATGTAGAGCAATGTGAATTGCCCTACTGGGAAAAAATCTCTTTTATGCTATTGTGAGAGAGCCACCCCCCTGCCACCACTGGGAAAATCTGAACATAACTTGATACTGCCCCAGTATAAACCACTTGTGAGAAGACAACCCATAACCACACATTAATTTAGGAAATGGTCACCTGAGGCAGACGATGCCCTGAGGGACTTTGAGTGTACTGAGTGGACAGTGATGCAGGAACCTTATGGCTAATCATCTACAGCTGAACACCTCTAAGACCAAAGAGATGGTGGTGGACTTTTGGAGGCTCAGACTTCACCTTCCAACTGATCTCTGTAGAGGGGGTCGATGTTGAGGTTGTGAGGACCTATAAATATCTGGGTGCTTGATGATAAGTTGGACTCGTCTGAAAGTGTTAAATCCCACTACAGGAAGGGGCAGAGTTGATTATTTTTCTTGAGAAGGCTGGCGTCTTTTAACATCTGTCAGAGACCGCTGCTGAACACTACGCAATACATTTTTTACTCATTTCAGACTGCTCTTATGAGAATACTCGACAAAGCTGGCATTTTGCGATGTCTATTCACACGATACTGGTGGGCGTCTTTCTGAAATTATATTTGCTCGCATTCATTAATATTCCCTTGTGTGTACTTATATAAGTATCATTAAAAATATTAGGATGTAAGTTATTAACTAATTAAGAAAAATATTAGAAGAAAGATATTTTAATTAATTAAATGGTCATTAATGGACCATAATTATTGCACAAATAGTAGGAATTTAATACCAAAAGATCTCCTCAAAATATTAAATAAATATTATTAAACTAAAATATAGAACATTTATTTAATTGAAAAATAGTTAAGGTGTATGGTCACATTTGACCATCAATGAGTATAAGTGTTAGTAAGGACCAATTAATAAGGAATACCTGAAGGCTAAAAACAAGAAAATCATTAAAATTAATGTTAACAATGTTGCATCTCCATATAATAAAATGATACTGTAAATGGTTGACGTAATAATCAATGCACACCATGCTGTACTGTTTACCAGACATTGCTGCAAATACCTGTATAGTGTAACTGTTGTCTATCCATTCAAATGCATTGACAGCGCGAGTTTGTGAGGAACTATTGAAAGCTCCGTGAACCACATGACCGCGCGCACCGCCGGGAGATGAGAGCATGTCGCAACTCTGTTTTTCAACGCCTCTGGCTTTAACTGCCACATTAGCGCCAAAACTCTATTTATTGTTTGAATTTCGTATTAAAACTTTAAAATTTTTAAAAGCTTAGACTCTTTCATATCAAAAGCAGGTTTGGCCATTTGAGAGCAAGAGATGTGCGTGAGTGAGAGAGAGAGAGAGAGAGAGAGAGAGAGAGAGAGAGAGAGAGAGAGAGAGAGAGAGAGATAGAGAGCAGGAAAGGAAATGCAGCTGAACGAATATGTGTGTTTTAAATAGCGTAACATTTAAAAAAAAAAAGAAGAATAACGAGGCGCAATATGTGGCAGCCACGAATTAGTCTATGTGTGGGAAACATTGAGCCTGAATTCCCAAAACTGTTCCCTGGACTTGAGGGTTTCATGCACCCACAGCCTCTTCTTCCTTGCTGCTCTCTTTCTTCTTCTTCTTACTAGCAGGGCTAGTGCTATCGCTTGCTTAAGCTGGAACAACAATCAAATAACTAGATATAGAATAAAGAACTATATAACGTATAAAACTCCCGTAAAAAGGTTTGAAAACTCCACCTACTTTGCTCTGACCAGTGTAGCGCATTCCGCATCCTGTGTGAAACCCCCATAAGAACGTAATCATATAATGTACCACTAACCAAATGATAACAGAAAAAAACGATGCTGCGTTGAATTAAATATTTTTAGTGTGTTGAACTAAAAGAATTAAACGCATGTGTTATTGCAGTAATTTTGACAGCACTAATATAAATGGATGTAAAGGAGACTCTTACAGTGCTCTTCTGGTGTTTTTGATCACTGGCAGCAATCTCATCAGTGCTTCATCAGATCTTCTGTATTTCTGCAGTTCAAACATCTCTTGAGCCTCTTCTGACATGAGGAGCACAAACACCAGACCAGACCACTGAGCAGAGGAGATATTCTGTGCTGAAAGACTTCCTGAGCTCAGGTTCTTCTGGATTTCCTCCACAAAGTCATCTTTCAGTTCACTCAGACAGTGGAAGAGATTGATGGTCCTCTCTACCGACTCCTCCTTCTCTATTTTCTGTTTGATATAGTCAACAGTGTCTTTAACATTCTCTGTTTTCAGTTTCAGTTCTGGCAGTAGTTCCTTCAGGTCACTCTGATTGGACTCCAGCGAGAGACCCAGAAGGAACCGGAGGAAAAGATCCAGGTGTCCATTCTTGCTTTGTAAAGCCTTGTTTATCACAGCCTTGTGAAGCTGAAAGAGTGGCTTTTTGGACAGTTTCCATGTCAGTTTTTCTCTCCGGGATTGAAGAAATAGGTCAGCTTTCTCATCTTTATCCATCAAAAACACATAAAGAGCAGCAAGGAATTCCTGGACGCTGAGATGTACAAAGCTGAACACACTTCTCGTTGAAACAGCCTTTTCTTCCTGAAAGATCTGAGTGCATAACCCAGAGTACACAGACACTTCACTGACATCTAGTCCACATTCCTCAAGATCTTCCTTGTAGAAAAGCAGATGTCCTTTCTCCAGCTGTTGAAAGGCCAGTTTCCCAAGCTTCAGAATAATCTCATCAAAAGACCTTGCATTGGCTTTAGGTTCAGGACTGTATTTTGTTTTCATTTGTTGCTGCTGAGTAAGAAAGAAGTTTATGTACATCCCTGTGAGAGTTGTGGGATTTTTGTCATTGCTCTCTCGAGCCAGTTGAGGTTGAAGAACAATGAGAGAGATCCAGCAGAAGACAGGGATATGGCACATGATATAGAGACTCCTGGATTTCTTGATGTGACTGATGAGATTTATAGCAACCTCAGGTCTGCAGTTTTTGTTGAAGTATTGCTCTTTCTGCTCATCGTTGAATCCTCGTACCTCTGTCACTTGATCAATGTAGTCACGGGGTATCAAACTGGCTGCTGCTGGTCTGGATGTGATCCAGATGAAAGCAGAGGGAAGAAGGTGTCTCTTGATCAGGCTTGTAACTATCTTACTCACTGATGTTATTTTGTGAACATCTGTAATTCTGTCACCCTCTTTAAATTTCAAAGGGAAGCGACATTCATCCAGCCCATCAAAGATGAACATGACTTTTCCATCCCCTTCAGGAAGAGAGGGCAACTCTTCAGGACTACTAAAGAAGTATTTGTTAATCAGTCCCATGAGACTGCAGTTCTCTGTGATCAAATTTAGCTCACGAAACGGCAGAGGTAAAATGAAGACTATATCCTGATTTTCTTTTCCTTCAGCCCAGTCAAGGATGAATTTATTGATGGAGACTGTTTTTCCCACGCCTGCGATCCCCATCGTCAGCACCTTTTTGTTTTGTTGATCCTTGTGGACTTTGAAAATGTTATTGCACTGGATCAGTTTCTTTTTTGCATCAAATTGTTTTAGATTAAATTCGAACTGCCTCACCTCATGTTCATTCAATCTTCCTCCAGTCTCATTCTCCACCACATATAAATCAGTGTAGACATCATCCAGATTTTTCAGATGACCTGTCTGTGAATTACCAACCAATATCCGCTTGTGGTCCTGTTTTAATTTGTCTTTTAGTCTGAGGCTAATCTCATGAAGGGCAGCTTTACTGCTTTCTTCAGCTGAGCCTTTGAGAAAGAGGAGAAAAGTAATCAAAGAGCAAAATATCAATTTTATAAAAATGTATATAAAATATTTATATAAATTCTAACCTAGTGTTTGATTTCTATAACAAAAAAATTAAAAGCATACACTTGTGGTAACTTGAACACTGTTCTTCTGCTACATTCAAATGAATCACATTCATACTTCAACAGTGTTTACATGTACAAGTTTACACAGATTATGCTTAAATTGACAACATGTATGGTCATGGAAATACCTTGACTCAAAGTCACATGAATACCTTGTATATCATAATCGTTTAACTAATTTTATTTCACACAAATTATATATTTTTCTAAATATATTTATTTTAGCTTGAAATAAGGTTGTTACAATTTATAATTTTTTGATACCAGTGAAATGTCATAATTCTCAACACCAATTTTGGTATCTCAGCAAAAACTAGTAGCCTAACTAACGTAAATAAAATTATTCTGGGTTCTCAGGCAGAGCAAGAGTATTGAATTGAGTTCTCTTTAACACCTTATTAAAGGAACATGCCACCTTTTTTGAAAATAGGCTCATTTTCTAACTCCCCTGTCACAAGCACGCCAGGCTCCACCCACTCCCAAGCACCACGCAAAGCTTCTCCCAAAAACTGATCACACACACCTGCAGCTCATCATCACCTCATCACTGCCTGCACTTAAGCCCCAGCTCTCACACAGTCACTGTCCGGTCTCGTTTGCACAACACTAACCTGTTTGCTTCCCTCAAGGACTCTCCCGTGCTACTTACCTGTAGTGATGGCCAAATGAAGCGTTTCGAAGCATTATTGCTTTCTGATACAATTGTGTCGAAAATGGTTCATTACTCGAAGCTTCATTCAGATAGAAATTGTAGCACCATCTCCTGGTGAAGTAAATGTAATGCAACAAAGCTGACAACCATAAAATGCAAGTTATATGTTAACGCCCCGTTTATTACGTGTTTACCGAGGCGATCAAAGCTGAAACAGTGTTAGTACTGTGAAACTCATTTATGTAGGTGCATTTTACAGATACTGATGAATTTAATGTGTTCACCTTGATAATAAAACATTAAGCATGATGTGTGTGTGTAATTATTTCTTTAGACAAGGACAGAAGATCAGACCAGCTTTAAAAAAGTTGGAAACCATCACAGAAATTCTAATGGTTTCTATTAAAATACCAATAGGAACCATTGGCTTTTAGTATTTAAACCACTACAGAATTATTTTTTGTAGTGTGTTTGGGACATATTCCATTAGGATTTAATGCCCCCACCAATAGAACCCAACACATATCAGTAGAGACCCACAGAGACCACTATAATTACCATTACAACCAATAAAATTCCCATGAAAACCATTAAATCCAATAGAATTCCTGTAATGGTTTCTATATTTTTTTTTAGCAGGGCAGTAGCATGTGTGAAAGCTTTATCTTGTTTAGCTTTGTACTTGTGTAATGTAGCAGAGGGTTTTTGAAGTTTCTGTATTTGCTGCATGTTTTTATGTAACAATGTTCATATTTTCTCTAATTAATAATAAAAAAATAAAAAATAAAAAATGTGGCAGAGGGTGACACTGAAATAAACTCAATCCACTCTCCTCAACAATAACCCCGACTACTACAACCCACGGTGTTGCCATGGTTTGGCTTCACTTTTATAAGAAATTCAGTCCGCCAGGTTTCAAACCTGTCAACACTGGATTGGGCTGTCAAAGCAGTCAGGTGGTTCACTACAGGAGTGAACCAGTGTGTTTGCTTCAGACGTCATTTTCACGTGACTAATGACGTAATGATACAAGCTCCGAAGCAGTGGTTCATTGCGAGGACCGTTCGAGTTTGAAGCAAGCTTCGGAGCTTCGGAGTCAGACGTAACATCACTACTTACCTGCTTCTAGTGATGGGCAGACCGAGGCTTCGTGAAGCACAGAAACAGTTGAAGCAAATGTCCCATATTGTTTCGAAGCTTCGAATCAATCCGACACCCGTCTCTACGGCGACATCTAGTGGTCACTTGTATGTATTGATCTGAAATACCTTGACAATGATCCATGTAAAAAAAAAAAAAAAAGTTTTTAATGTCTTGTGGTCGTGAAAAATGAGCATTAATAAAATAAATAAAGCTAGAATGTGTCACATTTGTTGCATAACATTTTTATTCAAAAATATGATTTGCTCTGCTGTTGAAGGAGTTAGCTGACTTCTTTTTTTACATATAATTTCTCCAGCCTTTGAAAAATCCTCTCACATGGGACACTTGTTGTCCTCTGCACCCTCCAAAATGCCAGGATGAGTGCTCCTCAAATGGTGCATGAAGGCTAGCTGCCTATCACAATACACACATCTCACTTTATTTGGTGTTTCCAAATGGAAATGAACCCACACCACAGATGTACGGCATCTCTTGTAATGGACAATAACAAAGATAACTTCCTGATTAACAACATCCTCATGCTGGGAAAATGTTATATAGCCTACACAAATGCAAGTTCTTAAAGATTTTATTAATTTGTATAATGAGTTTAACTCTTATACAAAAGCCCTCAAAGTTATGAAAATGCAATCAGTCTTTTTTCCATTACAGAAGAATATGATCTTCAAACAAAACCCTAGCGCCTTTAATGTTTTTTGTTTCTTTTATTATGATTTGCCTGATATATTTTTCTACTGTACTTTCAAGCACCTGATCTGTATTTTGTAATACAAAAATGTTCTGTTATTGCCATGCTGTTTGTAAATGATTATTTGTTCAGCAATAAAAAAAAAAAGTACGGCATCTCTTATGTGGAGCCTCCATTTTTATCTATTCTATTAATATATCTATCTATATATCACCTATGAATCTATAGATATATTGACTGAAATGGTATAGACAGTGACAGATAGGATAGATATAGTGACACATTCAAATGTTAGATAGTGACAGATAGCACAGCATAAGTGAGAGATATAGAATTATAATTTAAATCTAACTTAATCTAACCAAAGCGCACTATAAATCTCACTTATATCACAAAATCACTGCTATCACAAAATCTCTCTCCTCTCACAAAAACCCACGAGGTGAAGATGGATTTACTTCACTTTTAAACTTTGTGGGGAATTAGGTTTATACAGATGTGTGACTGTGTGGTTTGTTCCCGCCCCCTTTAATCAACGCAGTTCCGGCAGGCGCCACCTGATGAAACACTTCAAAGCTTCATTTAGCCATAGTCACGTGACATGGGTGTTTCGAATCACAGTTCGGAGCAGTGTTTCGAAACATCTGCGCTTCGGGATCTCGGCAAAGCGCCAAAACAGTTTCGCGTCAGCCATCCCTACCTGTTTCCTCGTCTCCAGTGCGTCTCCTGTCTCCATCGTCTTCCTGGCTCCAGTGTTCCGTCCTCCTGGTTCTCCTACGAAAGACATTGAGTATTATCATCCAGGTATCTACATTATCCTGCCATTCATCTCTCTGACTGCTCACCTGAACCACTCTGCACTCTGGTCACTCAAATAAACTTTTAATATCTCCATCTCCTGTTCTCATTGTCTATGTATTGTAACAGAAGACCGGACCAACACAACAGAGTGCCAGCATGAGTGCCCCGGATCCATTTCAGGAGTTGGTCGACGCGCTCCGTTGAACATTCACCAGCACTCCTCCCACACCATCACCAGCGAGCACTTCCAACAGACACACACCAGACAGACAGACACCGCTTCTCCTTCGCCTCCTGGAACATCAGTCCCATGGCCAAACCGGCGCCTTTCTCTGGTTCGGCGGAGGATTGCAACGGATTTCTTCTCCAATGCTCGCTGGTCCTGGAGATGCAACTGCACCTGTACCCCACAGAACGATCCAAAGTGGCATTTATCATCTCCCAACTGTCTGACAAAGCCCTTCGGTGGGCGGAATCACTATGGTCTCAGAATAATCCGCTTACCCACTCTCTCTCCAGTTTCATCTGCCCCTTTAAGGACGTTTTCGGAAAACCCTTGTGGGATTCAGCAGTTGGTGAGCAACTTTATCACTTAAAACAAGGTACGAAGTCTGTTAATGAGTTTCGCACTCTCGCCGCTTCCAGTGGGTGGAACGAACAATCTCTACTGACCACTTACCGTCAAGGTTTGGATCCTCGGGTGCGGTTGCATCTCACTGCATACGAGGATACCATCGGGCTTGAACGTTTCATCCAACTCTCCATACGCTTCGCCACTCGAATGCAGTCATGTGTGGAAGAACACCAGGGCCAGCCGCAATGCATTTCATCCCTCCGCTGTCCAGAGTCTGTCAGCCCTCCAGAACCCGCCCACAAACCCATGCAGCCAGAGAACTCCCGACTGTCCATGGCTGAGCGGCAGAGACGGCTGACCCAGAATCTATGTCTCTACTGTGGAACACCCGGGCATTATATCACTGAATGCCCAGTCCGCCCTCCTCGTCCATTGATGAGTGCAATCATCCAGTCTCTTAGAAAGATGAAACAACTCACAACCTCTGTAATCCTTACTGCTGCCGGTGTGTCTCTTACAGTTGTCGCTCTCCTCGACTCTGGGTCAGCCGGCAACTTTATCTCGGGCTCCTTCTGCCGCCAGCTCAAGCTCAGGACGACAGCCACTCCGTCTGTCTACCAAATTCACTCAATAACCGGGAGACCTCTCAGCCATCGACAAGTGCGTACATTCGTGGGTCCTCTACAGCTCAGAGTGGGTCTTCTCCATGAGGAACAACAACATCTGCTGGTTTTGGAGGAATCTACCGCTGACATCATCCTAGGGCGCCTGTGGTTGGAGCAGCACAATCCCGTCATTTCCTGGAGGACAGGAGAGATCCTGAAGTGGGGCGACGGCTGCTTCCCGGACTGTTTCTCTGCACTTCCTGTCCCAGCCTCACCACGTCCTGCAAACCTGTCCATCTGCTCCACGTTGATCGAGAGTCCGGTAGAAAAACGCTCAGTGGACATCCCAGCCTGTTACACCCCCTTCAGCGACATCTTCTGCCCCACACACGCCTATTGATCTGCTGCCAGGTGAGCCAGTGCCCCGTGGGAATATTTACCCACTGTCACGTCTGGAGGAGAAGGCCATGAAGGAATACATCAAGGAGACGCTAGACCAAGGTTACATCCGTCCGTCTACTTCCCCTGCTGCTTCCAGCTTTTTCTTCGTGGCTAAGAAGGACGGAGGCTTGCGGCCCTGCATTGACTATGGAGCACTCAATAACATTACCGTCAAGTTCCGCTATCCACTTCCTCTCATCCCTGCTGCGCTGGAACATCTCCGTGGTGCCACTGTGTTCATGAAGTTGGACCTCCGCAGCGCGTACAACCTCATCTTGATACGTGAGGGGGAAAATGGAAGACCGCCTTCGTGACACCTACTGGCCACTACTAGTATCTCATTGTGCCATATGGATTGGCCAACACCCCCTCCGTATTCCAGGATTTCATCCATGAGGTGCTCCGGTAGTTCCTCCACAAGTCCGTCCTGGTCTATATCGATGACATCTCGATCTACTCCCGGAGCCTTGGCGACCATTGCCGTCACATTGCGGAGGTCCTCCAACGCCTGAGCAGTTTCCATCTCTTCCTGAAAACCGAAAAGTGCTCGTTCCATCAGTCCTCTGTGCAGTTTCTGGGATACATCATCGATCACAGTGGCATCCGGATGGACGAGAGGAAGGTGGAAGCCGTCCGTTCCTGGCCCACTCCCACAAACCTCAAGCAACTCCAACAGTTCCTAGGTTTCGCCAACTTCTATCGACGATTCATCCAAAATTACAGCTCCATCGCCAGTCCTCTCACTCATCTTCTCCGTAACCAGCCCAAGTCTCTGTCCTGGTCCCCAGCAGCCACAAAAGCCTTCGTAGCCCTGAAGACTGCCTTCACCGCCGCTCCTCTCCTCGTCCACCCCAACCCAGAACTCCCCTTTGTCGTGGAGGTGGACACTTCAACCACCAGAGTAGGAGCGGTCCTTTCTCAGCAGCAGGGGAACCCCAGTGGACTCCATCCATGCACCTTCTTCTCCCGCAAGCTTAGCCCGGCAGAGGCTTAATTACAACATTTTTACGAACTTCTCGCCATCAAGCTTGCCCTTGAGGAGTGGAGGCATTGGTTGGAGGGTGCTCAACACCCCTTCCTCTCACTGCTAAAACAGAGCTTCTGGTGGCCACGCATGGCATCCGACGTCAGAAGGTACGTGCAGGTATGCAAGGAATATGCAATGTCCAAGAGCCCCCGCCATCTTCCGTCCGGCAAACTCCATCCTCTGCCCGTTCCTAATCGACTCTGGTCACACCTAGGAGTGGACTTGATCACGGATCTTCCCGCCTCCGAGAACCATACATGCATCCTGGTAGTGGTCGATCGATTCTCAAAGTCCTGCCGTCTGATCCCCTTGAGAGGGTTGCCCACCGCCATGAAAGTGGAAGTGAAGTGACGTGTGGCCAAGTATGGTGACCCATACTTGGAACTTGTGCTCTGCTTTTAACCCATCCAAGTGCACACACACAGTAGTGAACACACACACCGTGAACACACACCCGGAGCAGTGGGCAGCCATATTGCTGCGGCGCCCAGGGAGCAGTTGGGGGTTCAGTGCCTTGCTCAAGGGTCATACCTCAGTCGTGGTATTCAGGGTGGAGGAGAGCGCTGGTTATTCACTCCCCCCACCGACAATTCTTGCCGGACCTGAGATTCGAACCCACAACCTTCTGGTTACAAGTCTGACTCTCTAACCATTAGGCCACGACTGCCAGAGCTCATGTTTAACCACGTTTTCCGTTACTCCGGAGTCTGGAAGGGTTTCCATCAGCTCCTAGGTGTGACCGTCAGCCTCTCGTCGGGATACCCAGTCGAACGGGCAGATGGAGAGGAAGATCCAGGAGATCGGCCGAAGCCTCTCCCGAATACTGATCACGCACACCTGAAGCTCATCATCACCTCATCACTGCCTGCACTTAAGCCCCACGCTCTCACACAGTCACTGTCCGGTCTCGTTTGCACAACACTAAACTGTTTGCTTACCTCAAGGACTCTCCCGTGCTACTTACCTGCTTCCTCGTCTCCAGTGTGTCTTCTTGTCCTTGTCTCCCTGGCTCCAGTGTTCCGTCCTCCTGGTTCTCCTACGAAAGACTACGTTCTCCTGCCATTCATCTCTCTTACTGCTCACCTGAACCACTCAACACTCTGGTCACTCAAATAAACTGTTAATATCTCCATCTCCTGTTCTACGTGTCTATGTATTGTAAAACACCTAGGGCCCTATCTTGCACCCAGCGCAATTGACTTTGTACACCGACGCATGTGTCATTCCTATTTTGCACCCGCGCAAAGCGCGCTTTTCCCTCCACAGAAGCACGTCGCTAAACTAGTGAATGAACTTGCGCTACCTGGGCGGTTCAGCGCAAAAAAGGAGGCGTGTTCCGGCGCAAACAATCCCTGGTGCTATTTTGCTGTTCCATTAAACAATTGCGCCACTGACCAGAAAAAACCTAGTCTAAAGTCAGTGGCGCGTTGCGCGTTGTTCATTATGCTATTTTAAGGGCGCATGCTTGACCATAATGTATAGCGTGCACAACGCGCATACACTTTGCTCATGTAATCTACACAGATACAACAGTTATTTTTGCAAATCATAAATTGTTACACTAAAAAAATATTAACACATGAGATGACGGAAATCATTGTGGTGTGCCACGAAGATGTGAAAAAATAGGCATAAATCTAGCTTACAAATGATTCAGGCTAATTGTAATAATTAAGGATAAGACCTGTTTGCCCAATAGTGGCAAGACATATATGTATATAAGGACATCTGACAAATTGGTTTGTCCGTCAAGAACCAGGAAAAAAAATCGACTGAAAAACTGAAAAAAACTGAAAGACTGAAAAAAAAAAAGACTGTGAAATCACCTTTACCATAATGTACAACATTACAACCTCACTTCTCTGTCTTTCACTGCTCTTACAAGCACATCAGTCTCCTCGGCTGTGAACCGCTCCTGGCGTGCGCCTGGTAAATACGCCATAATAATAGCAATCCATAATGGAACTTGCGCACCTGCTTTTAAAGGGAATGTTGGATGACGCTCTGATTGGTTTATTCACGTTACGCCCAAACCACACCTATGAATAATGAAGCTACTTCAGACCAACCCATTTTAGATTTGCGCCGGGCGCAAGAGCCATTTATCCCGCCGGGAAAATAGCAACAGCGCCGAGACCCGCCCACAAAGTTACTTGCGGTTCGCGCTTTGACACTTGCGTTTCAGATCGTTAAAATAGGGCCCCTAGAGTTAAACAGTTGAGTTTTACCGTTTTCGAATCCATTCAGCCGATCTCTGGATCTGGCGGTAGCACTTTTAGCATAGCTTAGCATATATCATTGAATCTGATTTGACCGTTAGCATCTCGCTCAAAAAAATGACCAAGTACAGTCAGTGTGCACTTTATTAGGCTGCTTTCTTGTTACTACTGTGTGCAATGGTGTAATTATTTATGCTTAAATATTTATTTTCAGCACTGAACTCTTTTTTTACTTGTTCTACATCACCTGTTTTTACTATTTGTTAAATATATATATATATATATTTTTTTAGTACAATAAATGTTCTTTTTTTAAATTGAGACTAAAAATTGAGCAAAAGCAGTATCGGCTCATGAAAATCAGCAGCCGTATCGGCCATCGGCTAAGGCTGATGAAAAAAAATCAGTATCGACATCGGCACTAAAAAATCTGTATCGGTCGATCCCTAGTTCCTAGCCATATCGGCCTAGAAACTTTTCATTTTCTGTCGGTCTTAGTAAACAATGTAACTACAGAAGAGTCAAGTTTTAAATAGGAAAAATATTAAAATTCTTTGGTCATTTGAGTGAGATCTAACCGTTTAAAGGTGCCCTAGAATGAACAATTGAATTAACCTTGCCATAGTTAAATAACAAGAGTTCAGTACATGGAAATCACATACAGTGAGTCTCAAACACCATTGCCTCCTCCTTCATATGTAAATCTTGTTTGTGAAAAACACCACAGAAAAATTGGCAAATCTAAACATAACACAGAGAGTGACACAACCGTCGGGATCATTAATATGTACGCCCCCCAACATTTGCATATGACAGCACATGTTCAATGTCAGGCGGAACTGCGCAGCCGAATAATCGGGAGTTCTGCAGGTAAACAAGCATCAAGCGAGGACAGCGAAAATGGCAGATCATGGAAACAAATGTTATGTTCCAGGCTGTGCAGGGGATGTGAGGACTTTTCATACCCTTCCCACAGATAAAAAATGTCAACAGTCATGGTTGATGTTTATTCATAATCAGATACCACAACAATTTAATTCAAAGTTGTTAGTTTGCTCGGCCCATTTCACCACAGACGGTTTTTATTCTATATTTTTCTATATTTTGTTATTTTCTCTGACATTTAAGGGTAACATAGGCCATAGACGTAACGCGTAAATGAAAGTAACAAACGTAAATCAAGCATAGTCCACAAACTGTTGGAGAAATAACACATTATCGGACCAGAGAGAATAATATGGAATTTCTTCCAGAAAACTTCTTGCACAAAATAAATTCAAGCACTTTCAAGGACCTGTAGGTATGTTTATTTTCAGTCATGTCGTTGTACACAGCCCTCTCTTTCTGCACAAGGGAAAGATGATCGTGTTGCTTCTTTACCGCTTCAGACTTTCTATCATCTGGAAGGTTTGCCCTTCGTATCAGCTGCTCGTTATTGCTTTAGCCCTGCTCAGTGCGCGGCCAGCCACCAGGGTTGCCAGGTTTTCACAACAAAACCCACAAAATTGCTACTCAAAACTAGCCAAAAACAAGCCAGGGGGGGCTTCTCCGGTAAAAATTGCATTTGGGGGCTAAAATATGTGTTTTTTTGGCATGGTTGCCTACTAAAATTCACGCCTCTGCTGCATGCTAGAATCTCCGAAAAACAAGCAGATTTCAACCTCAAAGTGTATGCTTTTAAATATACCAATACTGCTATCTCAAGCACGGAGAGGCTTCTTTGTGATCTCAACTAACAGATTCTGCAAAAAAGCGAAAATCACCAATTTTGAAGAAAAAAAAACGCTTCTTTCTCATTTTGCTCAAAACTTGTGCTGCCGAATTGTGTCCCTACTTTCCGTGACTGGTCACATATGACAAACGGGTCCAGTCGGGTCTATGTCTTCCCGCCGGGTTCGGGTCCAGTTTTTGAAATAATAGACGGGTCCAGGTCGGTTCCGTTTAGCACATTACGGGTCTCTTCAGGTTTGGGTTCAAATTTTTGGACCCGTGAAGACCTCTAAATCAGATTCAATGATTTATGCTAAGCTATGCTAAAAGGTTGACTGAATGGATTCAAAAACTCATTCAGTTCACTCAGACAGTGGAAGAGATTGATGGTCCTCTCTACTGACTCCTCCTTCTCTATTGTCTGTTTGATATAGTCAACAGTGTCTTTAACATTCTCTGTTTTTTCAGTTTCAGTTTTGTCAGTAGTTCCTTCAGGTCACTCTGATTGGACTCCAGTATTCTCAACTGTTTAACTCTAGGGGAGTTGGAAAATTAGCCTATTTTCCTAGTTGAATGGTAAAAAAAAAAAAAAGCTTGAATGGTTTAAAAATCTCTTGTTAGACAGAAAAACTCATGCAAAACTTTCATGAGGACACAGCACTACAACTTCACATGAGTATAACTGCAATAGAGATAATACAAAATCTCTGCCAGTCGATGGTTTATCACTCATCCCTAAAAACCTAGTTTCAATTAAAATATTTCTGAATAACTTTTTTCTAATTCCTATTTCCAGAATGTTTACTGGATTGTTACAATTTGACTCAGATCATATTTAAGCCATGCTGATCAAAGTCATTATAAGTAATTGTTTTCTACTATTTAAAATAACCTTTGCATTTGTGATTGTTATCTTGTCTTGACGATAAATACATTTGGTGAAAGTGCCATCTATTGTTCAACCTTAACAAACAACTATGTCACAGTACATGAAGCTTTGATTAAGGCTTTTAGACCACTGTAAACTTAATGGTATATGATCTGATATTGTTGTGCTTGACCCTGTATTTGCTGCTTACTGCTATGTATTCTCTTGTTTCCATGTACTGGCAGTGATTGTAATTTACCCAAACTCTGTTTTGATTCAGCTCCAACAGTGGCAGGTGTCTTCATATTGCTATCAGCCTGATCTGTGTGTGTGTGTGGAGAGAGAGAGAGAGAGAGAGAGAGAGAGAGAGAGAGAGAGAGAGAGAGAGAGAGAGAGAGAGAGAGAGAGAGAGAGAGAGAGAGAGAGAGAGAGAGAAAGAGAGAAAGAAAGACAGGATCATTCACTGGGATACATAAATCACACATCACAGCAAATCAAAGAGAAAATTTTAAGTCAAACCATCGCAGTCAATCACATTACAGTCACAGGGTGGGTTGCACAAACAAGGATTAAATTATAGACCCATTTAGACCCATCTAGGCCAGTGTTACTCATTACGTGGCTCAGCTTAATCTGCGGCTCGCATGCCAGTACATAATACAGTGAAATGATCATGCAGTCAATACATATATTTCATATATAAAAAAACAAAAAAACAGCGGCATTACAAGATGGAAATACAAAGAAATTATAAACTTGCTCTGCCCTTACGCCCATGACTCACTGCGGAGTTGCCAGTTTTGGCTGTTTTTCCCAGCTTTTAGCGGCGAATGTGCTTTTATAGATCAACAAGTTCTCATGAAATCCGTATCTATAACACAATTTGTATATTATTGTGCAATTTATATTCCAAATTACTTTACGTGCATATGGTACGGATTGTCAACTAGGTTGGCGAATGAGTTGTGCGGAAATGGGACGCGTGTGACAGCGCGCAAGATCTGCGTCATGTTCGGCAGCGGCAAAGATCCTAAAGTCACAGCAGCACTAACTACTAATGATGTTTGAAGCCTAATAAATGTTAAAAAGACTTCAATTACACTAATGTTGAATGGCTATAATTCATGTTTAAAATGGGGGAGGTTCTATTTCATAGAGACATCAGTATCAGTATTAGTATCAGTGAAACTGGCCTTCATTCATAAAAAGATGACATTTAACAAATATTTAAATACTGTCTTTGTTTTTTCTACATTAATTTGGTGATTTACTGTGAAATTATTACATTAAATATATATTATGCATACCCACTTATTGAATAGCATATTGTATGTTCAGGGATGACAGACTGATTAGCAGACATGCTATTTATGACTGGATGTAACTTTTGAAATTTTGTCCTATCAGTCCTGAAAAAAATTGCGAAAACCACTGATTGACCAGGCGTTCCCAGGCCAGCCGGGAGACATAGTCCCTCCAGCGTGTCCTAGGTCTTCCCCGGGGCCGAAATAGATGCCCGAGCCACCTCAGCTGGCTCCTCTCGATGTGGAGGAGCAGCGGCTCTACTCCGAGTTCCTCCCGAGTGACTGAGCTCCTCACCCTATCTCTAAGGGAGCGCCCAGCCACCCTGCGGAGAAAGGTAATTTCGGCCGCCTGTATCCGGGATCTTGTCCTTTCGGTCATGACCCACAGCTCATGACCATAGGTGAGAGTAGGAACGTAGATTGACCGGTAAATCGAGAGCTTTGCCTTGCAGCTCAGCTCCTTCTTCACCACGACAGACCGGTACATCGACCGCATTACTGCAGAAGCTGCACCGATCCGTCTGTCAATCTCCCGTTCCATCCTTCCCTCACTCGTGAACAAGACCCCAAGATACCTGAACTCCTCAACTTGAGGCAGGAACTCTCCACCCACCTGAAGCGGGCAAGCCACCCTTTTCCAACTGAGAACCATGGCCTCGGACTTGGAGGTGCTGATTCTCATCCCAGCCGCTTCACAC
Organism: Gobio gobio; assembly: GCF_949357685.1. Taxonomy (NCBI): domain Eukaryota; kingdom Metazoa; phylum Chordata; class Actinopteri; order Cypriniformes; family Gobionidae; genus Gobio; species Gobio gobio. The sequence continues at coordinate 45,878,839 of NC_137101.1, read as the reverse complement.
TCGGCCGCAAACCGTCCCAGTGCACGCTGAAGGTCCTGGCTTGAGGAGGCCAACACGACAACATCATCCGCAAAAAGCAGTGACAAAATCGCGTGGTCCCCAAACCGGACACTCTCCGGCCCTTGGCTGCGCCTAGAAATTCTGTCCATAAAAATTATGAACAGAACCGGTGACAAAGGGCAGCCCTGCTAGAGTCCAACATGCACCGGGAACAAGTCTGACTTACTGCCGGCAATGCGGACCAAGCTCCTGCTCTGGTCGTACAGGGACCGAACAGCCCTAAGCAGGGGGCTGCCGACCCCATACTCCCAGAGCACCCTCCACAGGATGCCACGAGGAACACAGTCGAATGCCTTCTCCAAATCCACAAAACACATGTGGACTGGTTGGGCAAACTCCCATGAACCCCCCAGCACCCTGGAAAGGGTATAGAGCTGGTCCAGTGTTCCACGACCGGGACGAAAACCACACTGTTCCTCCTGAATCCGAGGTTCCACTATCGGCCGAATTCTCCTCTCCAGTACCCTTGCATAGACTTTCCCGGGGAGGCTGAGAAGTGTGATCCCCTATAGTTGGAACACACTCTCCAGACCCCTTCTTGAAAAGAGGGAACACCACCCCGGTCTGCAAGTCCAGAGGTACTGTCCCCGACCGCCATGCGATGTTGCAGAGGCGTGTCAGCCAAGACAGCCCCACAACATCCAGAGACTTGAGGTACTCAGGGCGGATCTTATCCAACCCCGGTGCCTTGCCACCGAGGAGCTTTTTAACCACCTGGATGACTTCAGCACCTCTGAGTCCCCAGCCACTGCTTCCTCAACGGAAGACATGTCGGTGGGATTGAGGAGATCCTCGAAGTATTCCTTCCACCGCCCGACGTTATCCCCAGTTGAGGTCAACAGGTGCCCATCTCCACTGTAAACAGTGTTGGTAGGGCACTGCTTCCCCCTCCTGAGGCGTCGAACGGTTTGCCAGAATCTCTTCGAGGCCGACCGATAGTCTTTCTCCATGGCCTCACCAAACTCCTCCCAGGCCCGATTTTTTGCCTCCACGACTACCCGGGCTGCAGTCTGCTTGGCCTGCCGGTACCGGTCAGCTGCCTCCGGAGTCCCACAAGCCATCCAGGCCCGATAGGACTCCTTCTTCAGCTTGACGGCATCCCTTACTTCCGGTGTCCACCACCGGGTTTGGGGATTACCGCCTCGACAGGCACCGGAGACCTTACGGCCACAGCTCCGAGCGGCTGCAGCGACAATGGAGGTGGAGAACATGGTCCACTCGGACTCAATATCTCCAGACTCCCTCGGGATCCGGTCAAAGCTCTGCCGGAGGTGGGAGTTGAAGATCTCTCTGACAGGGGGTTCGGCCAAACGTTCCCAACAGACCCTCACAGTAAGTTTGGGTCTGCCGGGTCTGTCCAGCTTCCTCCCCCGCCATCGGATCCAACTCCCCACCAGGTGCGCTTCAAACCCACATTCAAAACCACATTCTGCACACATTACAAAGTCCTGGCTGCGGAGGAAGAGGGTACGGGTACTTGACTGGCCTGCCTGCAGTCCCGACCTGTCTCCAATACAGAATGTGTTGCGCATTTTGAAGGTACCTCTCGACCTCAGAAGCCTGGAAATATATTTATAGTATTAGTTAATGGAGTATATTGTGGCAGCGTAACTTATGACAAACAAATGATTGGCGGAGTGACTATCTCCGCTCTTGACAGCGGCTCCTTGTCCGTTTGATCGCCGGCCATTCCGTTTGATCGAGTGGAGCGGGCATGAGAAACCCGAGGCGCGGCCGCGATCACTGGCGCTCACCTCATCATCCCCGCTGCTGTTAAATGCTAAATATACTCCTCCCTTCTTTTCTTTGTTCGACACAGAGGCGAGGTGCACTGAGATGAGTGACGGATCTGCATCCCGGACTCGAGAGCAGATGTAAACTCACGGTCCGCCACGACCCTCACACTCTGACGTCTCAATTGACTTTATTTTTCATTTTTATTTGTAATAAACACCTCTCTGAGACCTGACGACACACCCACTGTTTCTATATCTGTTCAATCATCTGCATAGTTTAATTGTAGGTGCACTTTATTTTATTTAAACCTCCTCACATGTAAGTTTAAAATTAATTAATTAATTAATTAGAGTTTAAAGTTATGAAGCAACAGGATTAAAGTTAATCTGTTTTAAATATAAATTAAATCCAAGACCAAAATGATGGTTTAAATGTGCTGCTTTTTTTAAAACAAGGTTTAAAGTTTGGTGCAACAGAATTATTACAACCCCAAATCAGAAAAAGTTGGGACAGTATGGAAAACGCAAAAAAAAGAAGTGATTTCTAAATTTACTTTGACTTGTATTTCATTGCAGACAATATGAACACAACATATTTCATGTTTTGTCTGGTCAACTTCATGTCATTTGTAAATATGCATCCTTTCCTGTCATTCAGACCTGCAACACATTTCAAAAAAAGTTGGGACAGGAGCAATTTAGGGCTAGTAATGAGGTAAAATGGTTAAATAATGATGTGATTTGAAACAGGTGATGTCAACAGGTGATTGTAATTATGATTTGGTACAAAAGCAGCATCCAAGAAAGGTCTAATCCTTTAGGAGCAAAGATGGGCCGAGGATCGCCAGTTTGCCAACAAATACGTGAGAAAATTATTGAAATGTTTAAAAACAATGTTCCTCAAAGAAAGATAGGAAGAGATTTGGATATTTCACATTCAACAGTGCATAACATAATTAAAAGATTTCAGTGCGTAAAGGACAAGGGCGCAAGCCTAAGCTGAACAACCGTGATCTCCGATCCCTCAGGCGGCACTGCATCAAGAATAGTCATTCATCTATAAGCGATATCACCACATGGGCTCAGGACTACTTTGGCAAACCTTTGTCAAGTACCACAATACGTAGTTACATCCACAAATGCCAGTTAAAACTGTACTGGGCCAAAAGGAAGCCCTATGTTAACAGTGTCCAGAAGCGCCGTCGACTTTTCTGGGCTCGGAGGCATCTGGGATGGACAATCACACAGTGGAAACGTGTACTGTGATCAGATGAATCAGTATTTCAGGTATTTTTTGGGAGGAATGGACGCCGTGTGCTCCGGACCAAAGAAGAAAAGGATCCTCCAGACTGTTACCAGCGACAAGTCCAAAAGCCAGGGTCTGTCATGGTATGGGGTTGTGTCAGTGCCCTTGGCAAAGGTAACTTGCACTTCTGTGAAGGCACCATTAATGCTGAAAAGTACATAGAGATTTTGGAGCATAATATGCTGCCTTCAAGAAGACATCTTTTCCAGGGACGTCCATGCATATTTCAACAAGACAATGCAAAACCACATTCTGCACACATTACAAAGTCCTGGCTGCGGAGGAAGAGGGTACGGGTACTTGACTGGCCTGCCTGCAGTCCCGACCTGTCTCCAATACAGAATGTGTTGCGCATTTTGAAGCGCAAAATGCAACAACGAAGAGCCCGTACTGTTGCCCATCTTAAGACTTGTTTGCAGGAAAAATGGGACAAAATTACACCTGAAACACTTCATCACTTGGTGTCTTCAGTCCCTAAACGTCTTTTAAGTATTGTGAAAAGGAATGGCAACATTACAAAGTGGTAAATGCTTTACTGTCCCAACTTTTTTTGAAATGTGTTGCAGGTCTGAATGACAGGAAAGGATGCATATTTACAAATGACATGAAGTTGACCAGACAAAACATGAAATATTTTGTGTTCATATTGTCTGCAATGAAATACAAGTCAAAGTAAATTTAGAAATCACTTCTTTTCTTTTCTTTTTTTTTGCGTTTTCCATACTGTCCCAACTTTTTCTGATTTGGGGTTGTAGATAAACCTTGATTTAATCTAGATTTAAGATAAATCCTAGTTGGTGCAACCCACCTACAGTGAATTAAACGTTACCTTGATTGTGTTTGTTCTCCAGCTGCTCAGCCAGTTCATTCTGGTTTATCTTCCTCAGGATCTCCACCGTGACCGTCACAGCTTTTTCTGGTCCAAAACGTGCTACCATCTTATCCACAGTTTTTAACCTATCTGCATTCTCCATATCAGACCTTGTTATACACTCATGACCATTTTCTAAGCACCACTTAAACTTCTTCAGTTCATCTTCTAGCAGTTCATTCAGTGATTTCTCAAGCAGATCTTTAACAGACGCCATCGCCCTTCACAGATTCACAGCTGCAAGACAACAAGAAAAAGATCTGAAGTAGTTTCACTCTTAACATGTGGACCTATAACATACTCCGTTTGCAGTGCGTATGCGGTGCGTATTTTTTCCCGTAACGGATTACAGCTTTCACACTGCACATGGGTGCGGTCCGGCAGTGCGTTCCAGGAGCGGTGCGTCTGCAGCAGTGCGCCGATCATTTCCTCTGAGTCTTTTTTTTGCTGTGCTGCACATGCTGAATTAAAGTGACAGCGCATTGTCCGCATTTAAATTAACTTTTATTGATGCGAAATTCTAGTCATATCACCACAGATGCATTTAATGTAAAGTCTACTCTTTTTCAAAGTCAACACAGCCTTTTGCCTCGGGTAAAGCAAGGAAATCGACACCTTACCTGGCATTTAGGTAAATAAGGAGACATAATGGATAGCACTCGTCCTTTCTTGCAGGTGGCAAAACAAGTTCTTTATGACCTGCAGGATTTTTTGTAAAAAAAGATTTTAAAACGAAAGAAAAGATGAGAGTCGGCTGTTTTTAGCCTATTGTAAGTTTTAATTTAAAAAGGTTTTTAATGTAATATAGGCCTATAGCTAAATCTAAAGTAGGCCTACCCTACGTGCATCAGCAAAACTGCACCTCAGACAAATCAGCATGTTCAAATGACCAGTCAAGAGAGTGAACAACGCACATCAAGAAAGGAAAGATAATTATGGTGTTTGGTTCAAAATTGTGCATTTGGCACCAGTTTCACCCTGTAATTTAGTACAACTGTAATTTCCTAAATTGTAATTTCATTGTGAAAATGTATTCTTTACCATCTCATACCCCCCCCCCCCTTTTAAAAAAAGAAAAACCTTTTCCCTTTTACACTTTTTCCATTTGTTGTCTCAACATTTATGCTCTAGTACTGTTACTCTAATGCCCGTTTCACACATACTCCGTATGCGGTGCATATTTTTCCTGTACCCATGTTACTGGATTACAGCTTTCACACTGCACACGGATGCGGTCCGTCAGTGCGCTCCAGAAACGGTGCTTATACAGCAGGTCAGCGATCAGTCAAGTCTATTTTTGGCTGTGCTGGACGCGTTGAATTAAAGTGACAAATATTTTAGTGAAAATAAACATGCAGGGACGCTAAAATCTAGTAATTTCACCACAGATGCATATAATTTGAATATAATGTATAATTCTACTCTGTTTCAAAGTCATCACATGGCTTTTTTGCCTCAGGTAAAGCAAGGAAATCGACACCTTACCTGGCATTTAGGTAACGAATGAGACATAATGGATAGCACTCGTCCTTTCTTGGAAGGGGAAAAACAAAGTTCTTTATGACCTGCAGGATTTCTTGTAAAAAAAAAAAAGATTTATGAAATAAAAGACAAGATTTTTTGTTTATTGTAATGTTTGTGATTTTAACATTGACTATAAAAAATGTTTAAATGTTTTGCCACTTGTGTTGCATGAGCAACGTAATATATAAATCTAAAAGTTATATAAATATAAAGTAATTGGAATAAAGGAATTGAATACAACGTTGTTTATGTTTAGTGCTTTTAAACGTGACATCTATGAAAGAGTGTTAACTAGTAAATTGCAATGATGACAAACCATGTTCAGTAGCTTAACAACTTTTGGATTTGGAATAAAAACAAACTAATGCTGTGTTTGTGGTATTGTCACATGCCTGTCTCGTGTAGCACGTGATGGTTTGTTATTTTCCTGTCTCTGTATAGTTCCCACCCCCCTTGTTATCTTGTTATTGGTTTCATTTGCCCCACCTGTGTTCCCTCATTACCTACCTCATTTGTCCCCTTCTTACGTTCCTTTGTGTTTGCAGTCTGTGTGGTATCGTTGTATTGTCTACGTCCCCCGGTTCCCCGTGATCACTGTTGGTTAGTGATGGGCAGACCGAGGCTTCATGAAGCACTGAAACAGTTGAAGCAAATGTGCCATATTGTTTCGAAGCTTCGAATCAATCTGACACCCGTCTCTACGGCGACACCTAGTGGTCACTTGCATGTGTTGATCTGAAATAACCTTGACAATGATATTGGTTTTGTAACCTGTTGCCTCCTCATTGTGAATAACTATAGGGTTTTTTTTGGTCATGAAAAATGAACATTAATAAAATAAATTAAGCCACAATATGTCACATATTTTTTTATTGAAAAAATATTATTTGCTCTGCTGTCTTTTTTTTACATATATAATTTATTCAGCCTTTGAAAAAATCCTCTCACAAGGGACACTTATTGCTGGCATGCACAAATATTTTTAGCAAGTATACATCATAGGCTACAAATGAGGGAAAATTACTGCTCTCTTTCCAATAAATTAAAGGGTTAGTTCACCCAAAAATGAAAATTCTGTCATTAATTACTTACCCTCATGTCGTTCGACACCCGTCAGACCTTCGTTCATCTTCGGAACAGAAATGAAGATATTTTAGTTGAAATCTGATGAAGCTTCGAAGCGTTATGAATCAGCGAGTCGAATCAGCGGTTTGAATCGCCAAATTTCAGCAGTTTGGCGGTTTGACACGCAATCCGAATCATCATTCGGCTCACTGATTCATAACGCTTAGAAGCTTCATGAGGCCGTGTTTTGAAATCGTCATCATGATAGAAGTCGTTATTTAGTTTTTTTGCACACAAAAACTATTGTCGCCGATTCATAGGTCTGACAGGTGTCGAACGACATGAGGGTAAGTAATTAATGACAGAATTTTCATTTTTGGGTGAACTAACACTTTAATGGATCATGCGTTCTGGGCAAAAACGCATCTTTGAGGTACTTTTTCACTTCTACCATGTTTCACTTCTACCACAGAAAGTTACCTCTGCACCCTCCAAAATGGCTTCTATTAATACTAAAAAAAATCTATTCTATTAATATATCTATCTTATATATCACCTAATCTATATATAATTATATATCTCTAACTTATGCTGTGCTGTCACTATCCTATATTAATGTGACACTATATCTATCCTAACTAGCTGTCACTGTCTATACCTATCAGTCAAAACAAAAACCCACGAGGTGAAGATGGATTAACTTTTAAACTGTGGGGAATTATACAGATGTGACTGTGTGGTTCCCGCCCCTTTCAATCAAACGCAGCTTCGACAGGCGTCACCTGATGAAACACTTCGAAGCTTCATTTAGCCATAGTCACGTGACATGGGTGTTTCGAATCAAAGTTCGGAGCAATGTTTCGAAACATCTGCGGCAAAGCGCCGAAACGTCAGTTTCGCGTCAGCCATCCCTAATAATCAGAAATATCAAAATACAAACTAAAAACAAACCAACAGTGATCACGGGGAAACGGGGGACGTTAACAATACAATGATACCACACAGACTGCAAACACAAAGGAACTTAAGAAGGGGACAAATGAGGTAGGTAATGAGGGAACACAGGTGGGGCAAATGAAACCAATAACAAGATAACAAGGGGGGTGGGAACTAGACAGAGACAATACCAAACCACCACATCTGCTACACGAGACAGGCATGTGACAGGTATACAGCCCCGGATCAGTTATGCACTGCAAACGCGGCATCTGTGAAAGCACAACAACGCGTGCGGCTCCTGCATCGCATACGTACCGCAACACGCACCGCATATGTACAGCAGACAGAGTATGTGTGAAACGGCTGTTAGTCTAAACAAGTTGTCTGGAAGGCTTATCATTTTGAGTGTTTCCCAAAAGCACTGTTTGCCAACTATGGTCATGTTCTGTTGTTATCAGCATAGTTCAAGCCTGTGTTTGCTGAACCTCTAACCTCTTCTAATATTTAAAAAAGGCCTTAATTTATTTTAGTTTGTCAAGGGATTTAAATCGCCACTTTTTAAGGGTGCATATATGTGTACATGCTCTAGTATGCAAGAACGAACCCATGCTTGAATCTGGAAATAAAGCAAAATGATGCCATGTCCATAATGTATGTGGCATTAATTCGATCTCAAACTGGTTCATTAAAATAAGTTATTACTCAACTACTGGCATGACATTATTAACTAACTAAGCTACAAGTTTGTGACAATACAGTTTGGGGAAGCTGCCGTAACTGCCTAGTTAATTTCTTCGACGATGCATCGCACTTGTTTATGAGACAAGACAACAAACTGAACAGAACAGCGAGTATAAATACACAGGAGATAACAAGATAATTAATGAGACGACAGGTGAACGGGATAGATAATCAGACACACTGGGTTTGGGAAACTGGGTCAAAAGACAGGCACTGAACTAAAAACACAATGGCCCGGTTTCACAGAGAGGGCTTAGATTAAGCCAGGATTAAGTCTGTTCAATTAGACCATTTAACTCTTTCCCCACCAGCGTTTTTTTTTTTTTTTTTTTAAGTTGCCAGCCAGTGCCAGCGTTTTTTCAGAACGATGATCAAACACAGAAACAGTAGAGTCCATCAACACCCCTAATTAAGGATGGGTGTATCGATATGAAGTATTGAGATATATATATATATATATATATGGGTCAAAGACGAGACGTGACAATTTTGGTGTCCGCATCAAATTATGTTTACAAAAGTCATTTTATATACATAAAAAACATGTTAAATGCAAGTAAACTGTCTACTTTACTATTTCAAATAACTTTTGTCAAAATAAAATGTCAACATTTAGGGGAAATAATGTTCCAAAGTGTAAAATTGTCATTCAGCGTAATGGTCCGGAATTTGATTTTGCCATTACATATTTAAATAAATGTATGAAATAACAAGTAAAAAAATATATTTGTTTTCTTGGCATTTTCAAATATGTGTTGGCTGTGTTATATTAAAAGGACTATGTCTTACTTATTTTTTTAAGTATTTAAATAACCAGGGGACTTTTGTCCCGAAAATCCAGTTTGTAAGAGATCATTCAGTGTAACAGGATCAAGAAGCCATTCTGAAATCATATAAAAAACAGATAGTCATTCTACAGTCTGTGACATCATCAAAAGGCCCCCTGAAGACCATGTGGTGCTGCAGAAAAGTGAATTCATTACTCTTAAATATTTGATAATTCCACCTTTTCATGGTGTGGTATCCTAAGTTACAAAACCGCACGTCATTCAGTGAAATGCCAAAAAAACATTTATATTGTTAGAATTTTTTAAAAATAAATAGATGTTGTGAATAATTGTGATTAACTTTACTGGTCAAGCTCATTTTTTGATATAGATGGCCAGCTTATGGCCTGCAATATAAGCTGAAGTAGAATTTCGTCATTCAGGGTAATGCTTTTTTCATTCAGTGTAACAGATATATTTATGTAAAAAATTAAACAATATACTTATTCTAACCTGTAATCATTAAAATATATAAAATAATGTGATCATACAAAATTTTATTCTATTTTAAATGATTTTCACTTCCTTACAAAAACTTCTTCCTGGCAAATAGGTAAACCTAGTGGTTTGAAGGATAGTGGCAAAGTATAAAGATTTAAAAATTACAATTAATTAGTATTTGTGGGCTGGACTTTGATACTTAAATAGAGTCCTTTAATATGCCATCAAATGATTCCTGTTTTAAATATGCCTAATAAGATTTTCTGATACATAAATATTGTTACACTGAATGACATTTTAGTGGGTGTCTTCTGTAAATCATGGTAAAAAATGTGTGATAGTCATTATTTTTTATAAGAAAATATAAAATTAAACAGGACACATTCTAATGTACAGGAAAAAACTAAATTTAAAGCTGTATTACACATTTATTTTTTTGATGCTTGAAAACCCCTATTTCGTCTTTGACCCATATATAGATAGATAGATAGATAGATAGATAGATAGATAGATAGATAGATAGATAGATAGATAGATAGATAGATAGATAGATAGATAGATAGATAGATAGATAGATAGATAGATAGATAGATAGATAGATAGATAGATAGATAGATACTGATGTGAGCAACGAAAAGTATCGATACTCAAATAAAAATATAGATACTAAGGTGTTTTTTTTTTAACCAGTCATTTTGTTTTAATTAAAAAGATTAAATTATGCATACAATATGAATAACCTATGTTACAGCATAATTGTGTTGTATTTTTCTGCTCATATGAACCATGATCTGATTCTGAACGCACACAAATGCTGCAAGACAGAGCCAATCAAACACAGAGGTCGCTTTTTCAGTTCGCTCACTAATGACACTGTATTCAAACAGGGCTGCGTTCAGTGTTGCCAGATTAGGCTGGTTTGTGATTGTGCAGGTAAAAATGGGCTTGGGTGGGCAGATAAAATTTGGGCTGGTTTGGGATCCGTTTGGCGGTTTTCAAACATCTTAATTTTAAACTCAAGTGTGCATGTACTCTATAAAACCAGTCATCATGTCGTTAATAAACACACAGGCCCAGCATAGATTCAGCTGGCACATACTTTTAGCCAATCAGTGTTCAGCAGACAGACGTGATCTAAGAGCACAGTTGAATGACTTGAATTGAAATCAAATATGGTATTATGACTCCTGTCCATCGTCATGTGAACACTGGTCAGGACATCAGCAACTTTTAAACTGGTAAACATATTTAAACATATTATGTTAACAAAAATATGTAAAAATAATAATAATAATTCTGCTGTAAAGTTGGGCATTCTTTGGATTCCGTTTTGGATTCAAGAGAGAGACTGGAAGGTTGCCACTTGGTTCTCAGGCTCTCACACCACACAACCATATTCTCATGCAGGGGGAAAAAAATCACAAAGCAAAGAGGACACTGACGCCAACAGACAAGATTATGGAAGAGATTAGGGCCAAACAATAATAAAAAAAACAACAACCATCTGGAGTTTAAAGTCATTATAATGCAAGGTTAAACTAAAGTAAATTTCGAAAAGTCGTTGAAATACAATGTTGAGAATAAAATCATTACATTTCAAGTCATGTTTCGAGAAAAAACTTCGAAAAAACAATGTGAAGAATAAAGACGCATTCGATCAGTGTCATGTTCATTGCATAACGTTTTTTTATTCGTTTAAGTTTTCCGTTTGGTGAGCTAATAAAATATTAAAACTCATCAATATTTTGTTGACAATTATTTAATTATGTCCTCTGGTATCGTGGACTCACTGTCGTTACATACAAACGCAGCTGCTGCTATATAACAAACAGGTACGATTACGAACAGCAAACGATAATTTTTTTTTCTCTCATATTAATATCTCATATCCCCATAATTATTTATGTGGTGAAATGTCCTGTAATTAGGGGGTTTGACTGTACCATATCCTTAAATGTCCGTCTATTTTGAATCTGCCACTTGCTAGCAACTGCTTTCTTCTCGGATGCTTTGTGTTTAAAGAGCTAATAAAATATTTCAACTTAAGTCAATATTTTGTGTCTAATTGTTTACTGTGGCAAGTAGCCGTATAATAAGTGGGATAAAGTACATCCAGCTGGTTGTTTTCGCAGAATAAACCCCTTCAGAGTGTTGCAGAACAGTCCTGATCACCCTATCTGGGATTATTTCGCAGTAACAACCGGCTGGATGTACTTTATCCCTTACATATCACGTAACTTTACATTTACCTCAGGAAAGCCATTTAATTGTGTTATATTTTTACTCATTTCACCAAAAATGTATAGCATTATTATTATAAAAACAGCATTATATTAATGAGTATTAATGAGTAATTTTAACTTTTAATAATAACACCACCTGACAGGCTCCCTGTATGTTTACAGCATTAGTTGAGAATTTTTCCTTGAGAAAAATTAACATGTAGCTACTGAACCTGATATTTATCCAAATGAATCAAGATAAGAATCAAAATGCAAGCGTATTAATTGACAATTTGAAATTGGTGTCAAAATCTAATAAAAAAAGTAGCCTACCAGTCACTGTACCATGTAAACATTTTAACATGTTGTCACTAAACTGAATGAAACCCTGTTTAGTTACCAAATGTTTTGACAATAAAAATACACTTATTGTGATACGATTTTTTACAAGTAGTATTTACTAACCATGAATAATGACGATGTGGATGTTTCTTGTCCCTCCGCTGAACTTGTGCTGCGGTGAAATCAATGATGTCGAATGTCGATGTAAGACTGCCTTTCCTGCTAAGACAGAACATGAGATCAAACACCCTGCAATAAAACAATAAAACTAACTGACCTGGAAAGAGCATAGGACACCACCCTGATTTCTCTCCTCGCTTATCTACGCATACCCTTCTCCCTACTCCAGCTACTGATGTCGACACCTTAAACTAACAAGGAACTGTACTAATATAACCACAGGTCAAGAGCTGTTGTTCCAACCACACAAGTTTGCGAAAAGCATTTTCTATTTTGCTGTAAGCAAGCCAGTGCCATCTAAGCTTTTCCCTTCCATTGGCAGCCTTTGAAAACTGCAAATGCAGTATATCAAATCTTTTTTTCCCCTTGTGAATCTACTGGTATCTCCTTCAACATGTCTGCATCTTTGTTGCAAACTTTCTGACAATCATTTCTCTTTCATTGTCTCTTAATGTCTCTTAACGAAACAAGGCCCATGTTTTTAAGGCCCATTTACACCAAGTAAGGTAACTATAACGCTAAAGATATAGTTCTAAAATCACTCTAAATGTAAGCACCCACAAGAGTCCACACCACAACTATAACAATAACATCACAGAGAAACAATATGGGTGAAATCACTTCCAGAATGATTTTTTTCAGCTGACGAACTATAAAAACATTGAAAGCCAATCAGAATCCATCCTGCTTTCAGAGCACGAGAATTTAAAGTGACAGACAACAAATCCGCAGAGTTTAGAATAAACAGAACGATATCATCGGCTGGAGTGGATGCTAATATAGTTATCATTGTAGTTATCATCCTTGGTGTGAACATGCCACTGTAAATTAAGAGGACTACACATTACATTAGTAACTTACAAATCCTTTCTTCACACATATCGCATTTCAAATTCAATACATTTAAACAACAACAATACAGCTTGATTTCTAAAGCTCGTCTTCTGCCTCGGGTTACTCAGTCACCTACTGAGATCTTCTTCAGTCAAGACATCGGAGGTTATTCCTGACACAACTCCAGAACCAAATCACTTCAATTACAAAGAGCCTTTATATTTTGATTATATTTTGAACTTTAGGCTGCTAGCGTGTAAATAGCATCCATTATTTTGCACCAAGGTTAAGTACCTGCCCCTATTTCACCAGTTGCAAATCTACTACTAACATCTGCCACGTTTTCAGTGTTCCCCTTTGCTGTTACACGTATTAACATAATTATACATTAAAGCTTCTTGCATATGTATTAAAATCTTGTTCCGTTTTTATTTCCCAGTTCTGTGTCAAGATGCTGAAGTTCCTGCACTGGCATGGTTTATTTTTCAGGATGGCTCCTTCCTCCGTCACGGTCACAGATACAGCAGCCAGTGATGATCTTTGCATTGCAAGGATGTCTTCATGGTTCTCAACAATCTCTTGCAGTTTTTGCAAGACTTTTGTGTGATAGTATATGAAGCAATATTAAACATTGGTCTTCAATATCAAAACATAACTTACGTTCTGTTGCCGCATTAGATGAAAGATCGGAGCTGCAGGACAGATTAATTAAACTAGAATTGAACTACAATGGTTAATAGTTACAATGATGATGTGTTTAAACACTTTAAAAGGCTCGTGACACAATTGACAGTGCGGACTCATAGTGCAGACTTTGCCTCTGCTGCAAACGTAATAACTGTCACAACACTGTGTTATAAAAGGCACACGAACATGATGATAAAGGCAAAAGGCAGCATTGAATAAATCCACAGGCAATAATCCACATGTAGAGAACAGTTTACAAAACATCTAACCTGAACAAGACCCGACAGCAATGAACAGAAACAGAAGGAGAATAAATTATACACACACGCCTGAACTGAATGAAGAAATCAAATCAGGACAACAAACTCAACAGGGGAAAAGTCCAAACTGAGTGAGATTGTGACAATAACCATATAGACTATAAAAAACTGCATTCCTGATAGAGTTGCAATAAAGATTAAACATTAATTTTCCCACTTACAGTGAACTGAAGGACAATGTGAAACTTCCCTGTTGCCTCTGAGAGGTCTTGTGTTGATACTTAAAAAAATAAGAATATGAATATTCTACAAATCTTTGTCCAGAGAATGAATTTTGGATAATGGCTATAAATACAAACCAGGGGTCCGTTCTTTGTACCTCACTTAATACATCTGAGATGATTTGACAGATCCCAGATCTTCTAATCCTAATAACTGATCTCTGGCTAATTTGGTTCTTCAAATCAGTCCTTCCAGAAAAATGCGGCTTTTTTTTGTGATTGTTGCGGGCAAAAATCCTTGATTATGCGGCACGTTTTCTTAAAAAATGCGATGAAAAATGCGGGATATTTATGCAATTTTATGCGATAAAATTGCGGGAACTTGCAAAAACTGCGGTTTGATGAGAAGGAGAAAAAAAGCACTACATCACAGAAAGTGCTGGAATATTTAAGTTCTCATCTTGTTTTATTGAAGACCTTAATAATGGCTCAAATTTACAAAACATTTAGTCAATCAAGTTCTGTAGCTTTACAAAAGGAATATGCTACAACTTCTGAAAAAATTAATAAATAACTTCCTGTTTTACAGATGTCGCTATACAAAACAGACATTTGAGTGCTTCCAATGCACAAAGTGCAATCTCTTAAAGGGTTAGTTCACCTAAAAATGAAAATTCTGTCATTAATGACTTCCCTTTATGTTGTTGGACACAAATTAAGATATTTTAGTTGAATTCCGATGGCTCAGAAAGGCCTCCATTGGCACAATGTACACTCTCAAGACCCATAAAAGGTAGCCTACTAAAGACGTCGTTACAAAGTCCATCTCACTACAGTGGTTCTACAATAACTTTATGAAGCGACGATAATAGTTATTGTGTGCAAAAAAAACTAAATAACGACTTATATAGTGATGACTGATTTCAAAACACAGCATCATGATGCTATGAATCATCGAGTCGATTCATGATTCGGATCGCGTGTCAAACTGCTGAAATACGTGACTTTGGCGATCCAACCCGCTGAATCGACTCATTGATTCATAACGCTTCAAACCGCTGAATCAACTCATTGATTCATAACGCTTCAAACCGCTGAATCGACTCATTGATTCATAACGCTTCAAAGCTTCATGATGCTGTGTTTTGAAATCAGTCAGCACACAGGGAAACTGCTTTGCTCTTTTGCTGTTATTTTTGTTGGCCAATGGGAGTTTGTGCTTCATCATGGTTTCACCGGTATCTATGGTTTCTCCACAGGGTTTGAAGCTTTTCGATGACGTTCGCGTCGGGTAATCACGTCACTTCAAAACGTTCCCATGGCAATAGGCGGAAATGGCGGCTCTTGTGTGAGGTAAACGAAAATTTTTCAACTTTCTGCTAATATATATGACTTTTTTTGCAACGAAAATGCGGGGATTATGAAATCATGCTAGCCCCGCATATTTTGCACGCGGAAATAGGCAATTTATGCAGCGAAAGTGCGGCGTATTTCAAAAAATGCGGCCCCCGCATGAATATGCGGACTTTGGCTGATTATGCGTTAAATCACGCGATCGCATAATCGCGTTTTTCTGGAGGGACTGTCAAATGAATTTGCGGATTGGATTAAAATATCTGGATTAAGTTATCTAAGATTACCGCATGTTTGTGTGTTCCCTGAAGAGGGCATATGCATTGATACTCGAAACCACGATCAGCAGTGCAGCGATTGGCTGGCAACGTAATGACATCATATAATTAAAAAAGCCACCTGGCAAAAAACTTGTCAAAAATTGTTTTATTTTATTTCCTTTATAAGGAAACAGCAGAGCGACTAAAACAACATAAAAGTTATAATAGATTTTGTTTAAACATGATTCCCAATTATTTATATTCACGATTTTATAATATTTTTACACCCTTTACATGTTTATTTAAATTTTTTAATCTTAATTCAATTGGAAGTATATTTGTTACGTGACAGCATTAATTAAAGTTTTTTAAGGGTCAAGATCAAATTATCTGCATAAAGCCATCCCATAATATCCGTCATGACCACTGATCTATATAAATGAGTGGTCATCACTCAAATTAATGCACGGCTCAGAGGAATTGTACATCATGTGCAGTGTTGGGCACGTTACTTTAAAAAAGTAATTAGTTATAGTTACTAGTTACTTCTTACAAATAGTAACTGAGTTAGTAACTGAGTTAAATCATTATAAAAGTAACTAATTACCAGGGAAAGTAATTACTGCGTTACTTTTTTTTTCCTTCAAATGTTCAAATATGTCAAATAACTTGGATGCCCCCAATATTAGATATGTTAAATGAATGAATTGGACACTAAATAGAATAAATTATTATTATAAAACATTGTACATTAATGTACACTATTGTAATGTTGCTGTGGGACAATGTAAGAGACACCTATCAAATTCAATGCATTATTGTAAATATTATCAGTAGGCCTACTATAGTGTAAATATTGTGTAAATATTATCAGTATTATACTTTCCTTTGGTAGTGGAGCTCACGTTATCACCTGGGTTTTTAGCCACTAATTTTGTGGCATATGATGATGTGAGGCGCTTCAGAATCACTTGCCACCGGCGTGGAGAGACTCTTTCTTCCTGGGCATAAGTTGCATGTTACATAAATATTCTTACCTTTCACCTCAACGAGGGAAAAGTAGCGCTTATACTTCCAGTTTGCGAAAGCTACCTTTGAAGTCGTTGGACCATCGCTGAATGTGCATATGCGTGTGCGTTAGAAGTGGGCAGATCGATACTAATATCGATAATATCGATACCAACGTTGGTATCGGTATTGATTGATACCAACGTGAAAATATCGATACTTAAGTTTCAGTTTCTCTCGTTTTGCGACCTGGCCGTGTT
The DNA here is from genome assembly GCF_949357685.1 of Gobio gobio. Taxonomy (NCBI): domain Eukaryota; kingdom Metazoa; phylum Chordata; class Actinopteri; order Cypriniformes; family Gobionidae; genus Gobio; species Gobio gobio. The sequence continues at coordinate 45,861,702 of NC_137101.1, read as the reverse complement.
TGTCAAAATGCTGCTGCTGTCACAGAGCAGAGCAAGCTCTCAAGAGTGCTGCTCGTGCTCGACGCTGCTCTCCTCCCCGTCTCCTGTGTTGTACCGTCACGTGACTCACCACTAGCGCTACCACCAGCAGTCAGGCGCGCATTTCTAACAGCAGTCAGTCAGAGGCGGAGAATGGCAGCAGAGAGAAAGAGGAGCGTTGTATGTAAAACATTGTGACTTTGTTTATTTAAGAAAAAAATCCTGAAAAGAAGTGCACTAAAGAGGAGAAACATTTTTTGTTAACATGCTATTTGAAAAGAAAATTTGTTTTTACATTTTTTATATTTGTGAAGTAATCATTTTGTAACTTTGTTTATTTAAATAAAACAGAAGTAACCAAAAGTTGTTTCTGAACAAAAGCTTTTGTAGTACTGATTAATAACCCAAAATGCAAATCACAAAAACAAATTAAAAGTCATGAAAATTCATTTAGATTTAGGTTGAAGACGCATCCACCTTAATTATTAAAAAGTATCGATATTGGTATCGGTATCAGCGATACTGGCCCTGTATTTACTTGGTATCGGATCGATACCAAATCTAGCGGTATCGCACACCTCTAGTGTGCGTCATTGGTGTGTGTGTGTGTGTGTGTGTGTGTGTGTGTGAACCATAGACCGTGAAAAAAATAGGTGTGAACTCAACCTATCAACTTCAACCTTGTCTCCCACCCACCAATCATCATCAGTTATGTGCACCACCGCACCCACCCCCAACACGCATGGCTGGTGCGCGCGCACACACACACACACACACACACGTTGCAGGTCCGACTGACAGAGAGCGGATGAAAAGCGCTTCAGTGAGCTCAATTATAGTAACGTGACTAACGCCGCTTTTTTCCCCCTCAGTAACGCTAACGGCGTTGTAACGGGAGGAACAGTAATTCGTTTGATTACTCGTTACTGAAAAAAATGATTCCGTTAGTAACGCCGTTATTCCCATCACTGATCATGTGTGTAAGACTCTAATCAAATTAGAAGAATAAAATTAAAGTAATTATTCCCCCACAAATAAATCTCTCAATCAAGTGGCTGTCTATAATATTATACGCAACATTATAATAATATTTTCAAATATTTTTTATATTATTAGGGTTCAAGCACGAAGTGCTGAAACCCTATTGTAATTGTATTGATTTTTATTATTATTATTATTAGGGGTTCAAGCACGAAGTGCTGAAACCCTATTGTAATTGTACTGATTTTTATTAGGGGTTCAAGCACGAAGTGCTGAAACCCTATTGTAATTGTACTGATTTTTATTATTAGGGGTTCAAGCACGAAGTGCTGAAACCCTATTGTAATTGTACTGATTTTTATTAGGGGTTCAAGCACGAAGTGCTGAACACCTATTGTATTTGTGCTGATTTTTATTATTATTATTATTATTATTATTATTATTCAGACCTAAAACGCATCGTGCAGACCAAACTGTAAGGGCTAGAGACTTGAAACTTGGCCAATAGGTGGTACAAAAATCGAGGAGAGGTTATCAAATTATGACCCCGATTGGCCTATAGGTGGCGCTATAGCAATCAATTGCGCGAAACTGCTCATAACTCCTAGACCGTATGTTGTAGACTCAAGTGTCTTATATCATTGGAAAGCTGAATACCTGACGTAAAAAATGTATATCTCCGATTTCATTTCCGGTATGCAAATTTTTCCGCCATTTTGAATTTTGTCAAAAAACTACTTTTGCAAACTAGTCCTAGGTTTTTTGTCCGATCGGAACCAAACCAGTGCCAAAATGTTCTCTGGAGTCTGAATATTAATAATCATTGAAAAAAAGTCATAATTTGGATTCAAGGTCGTTAAGGGGCTTAAAAATTGACGTTCAGGGCGGAGCCTATTTTACTAAAAAGGCTATAACTCTAGATCAAAATAAGATATCTTCACCAAACTTGGTACACATATGTATGGGCTCAGTCTTTGGTCACGATAAAACAATCGCGACGATTGGCCACTTGGTGGCGCTATAACATGGTAATAACATGAAAAAGGCTATGACCACTTGACCATTAGTCCGATTGACTTGAAAATTGTTATGCAGTGTCTTGGTCCAAGGTACCATATATGTCTATGAGGAAATTGGCGTATGTCAAAAAACATGGCCGCCACAGCCAATTAAATTTGAGCACCTATTAGACAAGGTTAACGGAGGCCGATCGGAACGAAACTCTGTGGGCATGTTTGACTCATGGCCCTAGAGGTCTGTAAGAATTTTGAAAGAAATCGGCCACTAGTTGGCGCTAACGAGTTTAATGGCTCTGTAATCACGTGGTGTTGCACACATCCACAAAATATGCATATCATATGATAGGTCTCCTCATACTAAACAACTTTGCCTCTTGAACTATTGCTGTCAATCAAATCGTTCATTAAATATTTGTTATTATGTTTAAAACCTACTTTTGCGAACTAGTCCCTGGATTTTTTCCCGATCAGAACCAAACCAGTGTAGGACAATTCTCTGGACTCTCTTGATCAATAATTATCGAAAAAAAGTTGAACTTTTGCATTTGGATGGCTATAACAGGGCCATTTAGAAGAGGGGCGTGGCAAAATACACTCAAAAGCCTATAAATCCTAAAGAAAAACTCAAAACTTCACGAAAATTGACATGTATATATGTCATAACATGTTGAAGAAGCATGCAGAGTTTCATGGAGATCGGACCATAGTTGGCGCTATAACTGTTAAAAAGCTTTGAAAACCATGTATTCCCAATGGTGAATTGCCTGTTTTGGCTGTAAATGGTATTTTCCATCTCTGTAATCAGGTGGGGTAAAAAACATCCACATAATGTGAAGAAATTATGATAGATCTCCTCACACTGAACAACTTTGCCTCAAGAACCAATACTGTCAATCAAATTGTTATTTATTTATTCACAATTATGTTTAAAACGTATTACCTAAAATTGCCACCAGATGGCAGCAGAAGACCACTCATTGGTTCATTCTGCTTACTAAGCATATTTAAACTTTATAAAATCATTATAATAAATGTTGCAAATGACATTTTGTCAATGTTTATCAATTAATTTGTTCAGTTGATTAATGTTTTTACAATAATTATTAAATTACAATTAAAATAATGCCTGAAAATATGTTTTAAAGGGGAAAACCTGGAATAAGCTATTTGTTACCCATCATTTATTTCAAATATCTATATCTCCAACAAAATGTGCATGTGAGTTAAGCACGTTTAAAGACATTAACTTGGAAAATGTGCCCATTAAATGAAAAACAGACATTTAAAATGAAAATGAGCCAATGAGTGGTTCTCTGCTGCCACCTGCTGGGCTTAAATGGTCATTTTGTCATACTATTTACTTATCATGTTCTATAATTCCTATTTAGACATTATAAAGTCACTATTACAATATTTACAATTACATTTTGTCAAATTAATTTATTTCAAATATATTATGGCGTATTACCTAAAATTGCCACCAGATGGCAGCAGAAGACCACTCATTGCCTTATCCTCTAAACTAATATTGTTCAATCATATTTAAACTGTGATCGTGCAGACCAAAGCGTAAATGCTAGAGACTTGAAACTTTATCAGATGGTAGTACAAAAATCGAGGCTAATGTTGTCAGAGTATGAACCCGATTGGCCAATAGGTGGCGCTACAGCAATCAAAAGCGCGAAATGGCTCATAACTCCTAAACCCTATGTTGTAGACTCAAGTGTCTTATATCATTGGAAAGGTGAGTCCATGGCAAACAAAACGTATATCTCCAATTTCATTTCCGCCATGATAGATTTTCCGCCATTTTGCATTTTGTCAAAAAACTACTTTTGCAAACTACTCCTAGGTTTTTTGCCGGATCGGAACCAAACCAGTGTCAAAATGTTCTCTGGAGTCAGTTTATCAATAATTATCAAAAAAACGTCTAAATTTATATTCACGGTTGTTAAGGAGCGTAAAAATAATTGTTCAGGGGGGAGCCTATTTACTAAAAGGGATATAACTCAGGAACAAAATGAGATATCTTCACCAAACTTGGTACACATGTGTATAGGCTGAGTCTTTGGTCACGATAAAAAAATTGCGACGATTTAACACTTGGTGGCACAATAACATGAAAAAACATCAAAATGGCTTTAACCATCTGACCGCTAGTCCGATTGACTTGAAAATTGGTATGCAGTGTCTTGGTCCAAGGTACCAAGTATGTCTATGAGGACATTGGCGTATCTTAAAAAACATGGCTGCCACAGCCAATTAAATTTGAGCACCTATTAGACAAGTCTCATGGCCCTAGAGGTCTGTAAGAATTTTCAAATAAAACGGCTTCTAGTTGGCGCTAATGAGTTTTATGGCTCTGTAATCACGTGGTGTTGCACACATCCACGAAATATACATGTCATTTGATATATTCTAAGGGAAAACTCAAAACTTCACGAAAATTGGTGGGCATATGTGACATTAGATCCTTAACAAGCTTGCAAAGCTTTATAGAGCTCGGACCATAGGTGGCGCTATAACTGTTAAAAACCTTTTAAAACCATATGTTTCCTATGGTAAATTGCCTATATTGCCTGAAAATTGACTTTTCCATCTTTTATTTCAGTGTTTAAAATCTTGCTAAATAAAACTTAATGTCTTTTGATGCTTGTGTGCTTAAAGGCCTTAAAGGCTTGAACCCCGCTAAATGCTGCTTGTTAGGGGTTCAAGCACGAAGTGCTGAAACCCTATTGTAATTGTATTGATTTTTATTATTATTATTATTATTATTATTATTCTCCGCTAAAACGCATCGTGCAGCCCAAACCGTAAGGGCTGGAACTTTGAAACTTTGTCAGATGGTAGTACACAAATCGAGGAGAGGTTATCAAATTATGAACCAGATTGGCCTATAGGTGGCGCTATAGCAATCAATTGCGCGAAACTGCTCATAACTCCTAAACCGTATGTCGTAGACTCAAGTGTCTTATATCATTGGAAAGGTGAGTCCATGACGAACAAAACGTATATCTCCGATTTCATTTCCGCCATGATGGATTTTCCGCCATTTTGAATTTTGTCAAAAAACTACTTTTGCGAACTAGTCCTAGGTTTTTTGCCCGATCGGAACCAAACCAGTGCAGAAATTTTCTCTGGAGTCTGAATATCAATAATTATCGAAAAAAAGTTGAAATTTCTATTCACGGTTGCCAAGGGGCGGAAAACGAATGTTGTGGGAGGAGCCTATTTTACTAAAATGGCTATAACTCAAGAACAAAATGAGATATCTTCATCAAACTTGGTACACATGTGTATGGGCTCAGTTTTTGGTCACGCTAAAAAAACCGCGATGATTGAACACATGGTGGCGCTATAACACGAAAAAAACATGAAAATGGCTATAACCACCCGACCGCTAGTCCGATTGACTTGAAAAATGGTATGCAGTGTCTTGGTCCAAGGTACCATGTATGTCTATAAGGACATTGGCGTATCTCAAAAAACATGGCCGCCACAGCCAATTAAATTTGAGCACCTATTAGACAAGGTTAACAGAGGCCGATCAGAACGAAACTCAATGGGCATGTTTGACTCATGGCCCTAGAGGTCTATAAGAATTTTGAAAGAAATCAGCCACTAGTTGGCGCTAACGAGTTGTATGGCTCTGTAATCACGTGGTGTTGCACACATCCACAAAATATGCATATCATTTGATAGATCTCCTCATATTGAACAACTTTGCCTCTAGAACCATTGCTGTCAATCAAATTGTTCATTAAATATTTGCAATTATGTTAAAAACCTACTTTTGCAAACTAGTCCCTGGTTTTTTGCCCGATCGGACCCAAACCAGTCTAGGACAATTCTCTAGACTCTCTAGATCATTAATTATCAAAAAAAAGTTCAACTTTTGCATTTGAATGGCTATAGCAGGGTGATTTAGAAGAGGGACATAGCAAAACACACTCAATAGCCTATAAATCTTAAAGGAAAACTTCAGGAAAATTGGTGGGCATGTGTGACATTAGATCCTTAACAAGCATACAAAGCTTTATAGAGATCGGACCATAGGTGGCGCTATAACTGTTAAAAGACTCCTGAACTCAGTCACGTGACTCACTTCACCCCCGCACACACATAAACATCCAGTCTTTTAACATTAACATCCACATACTGCAATTGCACTGCACTTTACGTCCCTATTGTTACTGCGTAACAACCTGTAATAAACCTTGCACATTATACTTCTTTATATATACATATTATATATTTTATGTTAACCACTTATTTTTAAGTCTACAGTTTATCTCACTTATCATATCCACATATTTTTTATATTTTTATTTTTATCTTATTTCCTATTTTTATCTTAACTTGATTTATTTATAATTCTACTTATGTTAATACTTTTTATTCTAATTTTATTCTATTTCTATTTAATTTCTTGTAACTGTTATTTGCACTGTCCATGGAGCGGACCTGTTTACATTTCACTGCCAGTTGTATATTGTGTATATAACTGTGTATGTGACAAATAAAACTCTTGAATCTTGAATCTTGAATCTAAAAACCATATGTTTCCTATGGTAAATTGCCTATATTGCCTGTAATTTGAGTTTTCCATCTATTATTTCAGTGTTTAAAATCTTGCTAAATAAAACTTAATGTATTTTGATGCTTGTGTGCTTAAAGGCCTTAAAGGCTTGAACCCCGCTAAATGCTGCTTGCAGCTTTAATTATTATTATTATTATTCTCCGCTAAAACGCATCGTGCAGCCCAAACCGTAAGTGCTAGAGACTTGAAACTTGGTCACAAGGTAGTACAAAAATCGAGGAGAGGTTATCAAAATATGAGCCTGATTGGCCAATAGGTGGCGCTATAGCGCAAAAAACAAAAAAACTGCACTATTTTGCTTATATCTCAATAACCCTTTGTCCCAGACTCAAGTGTCTTACATCATTGGAATCCTTGGCTCAAGCCGAACAAAAAATATAGCAGGTTTTTTATTTCCGGTATGCAAATTTTCCCGCCATTTTGGATTTTGTCCAAAACCTACTTTTGCGAACTAGTCCCTGGATTTTTGCCCGATCGGAACCAAACCAGTGCAGAAATGTTCTCTGGAGTCTGCATATCAATAATTATCGAAAAAAAGTTTAAATTTCGATTAACGGTTGCTAAGGGGCGTCAAAACGTCAAAATGGGCGGAGCATAATTTTTAAAAAAAGCTATAACTTAGGAAGTAAATGAGATAACTTCACCAAACTTGGTACACATGTGTATATGCTGAGTTTTTGGTCACGATAAAAAAATCGCGATGATTGGGCTCTAGGTGGCGCTATAACACGAAAAAAACTTGAAAATGGCTGTAACCACCTGACCACTAGTCCGATTGACTTGAAAATTGGTATGCAGTGTCTTGGTCCAAGGTACCATATATGTCTATGAGGACATTGGCGTATCTCAAAAAACATGGCTGCTATCGGCCAATGAAGTTTGAGCACCTTTAAGACAAGGTTAACGGAGGCCGATTGGAATGAAACTCGGTGGGCATCTTTGACTCATGGCCCTAGAGGTCTGTAAGAATTTTGAAAGAAATCGGCCACTAGTTGGCGCTAACGAGTTTTAGGGCTCTGTAATCACGTGGTGTTGCACACATCAACCAAATATACATATCATATGATAGGTCTCCTCATGCTGAACAACTTTGCCTCTAGAAGCATTGCTGTCAATCAAACCGTTCATTAAATATTTGTGATTATGTTTAAAACCTACTTTTGCGAACTAGTCCCTGGATTTTTCATTGATCGGAACCAAACCAGTCTAGGACAATTCTCTGGATTCTCTAGATCAATAATTATCAAAAAAAAGTTGAACTTTTGCATTTGAATGTCTATAACAGGGTAATTTAGAAGAGGGGCGTAGCAAAATACACTCAAAAGCCTATAAATCCTAAAGGAAAACTCAAAAAAACAAAAATAGTTGTGTATATGTAACATAACATGCTGAAGATGCATGCAAAGTATCATGGAGATCGGACCATAGGTGGCGCTATAACTGTTAAAAAGCTTTGAAAACCATGTATTCCCTATGGTGAAATGCCTGTATTGGCTGTAAATGGTATTTTCCATCTCTGTAATCAGGTGGGGTTAAAAACATCCACATAATATGCATAAATTATGATAGATCTCCTCATACTGAACAACTTTGCCTCAAGAACCAATACTGTCAATCAAATCGTTCATTAAGTATTCACGATTATGTTAAAATCCTACTTTTGCAAACTAGTCATAGATTTTTCGACCTGATCAGAACCAAACCAGTGCAGTACAATACTCTGGACTCTCCTGATCAATAGTTATCAAAAACATGTTGAACTTTACACTTTGCTATAACAGCAAATAGCTATAACAGGGTCATTTAGAGAATAGGTGTGGCAAAACCTGCTCAAAAGCCTATTAATCTTGAATGAAAATTCAAAACTTCACGAAAATAGGTGGGCACATGCAGCATGTGACTCTAAAGAAGCATGCACAATTTCATGGAGATCGGGCGTTAGATGCATCTATAACAGTAAAAAAAAAATGCTTATATGGCGTATTACCTAAAATTGCCACCAGATGGCAGCAGAAGACCACTCATTGGTTCATTCTGTCCATTAAGCATATATATAAAGTCTAAAAAAACATTATAATAGCATTGCAAATGACATGTCAATGTTTATCAATTATTTGATTAATGTTTTTACAATTATTATTATATTACAATTAAAATGCCTGAAAATATGTTTTAAAGGGGAAAACCTGGAATAAGCAATTAGTTACCTATCATTTATTTCAAATATCTATATCTCCAACAAAATGTGCATGTCAGTTAGCACATTTGAAGGCATTAACTTGGAAAATGTGCCCATTAAATGAAAAACAGACATTTAAAATGAAAATGAGCCAATGAGTGGTTCTCTGCTGCCACCTGCTGGCCTTAAATAATCATTTTGTCATACTATTTACATATCATGTTCTATAATTCCTATTTAGACATTATAAAGACATTATTACAATATTTACAATCACATTTTGTCAAAATAATTTATTTCAAATATATCTATAACAAAAATAAAGTTTAAATGAGTTAACATGGAAAATGTGCCTATTACATATTCCTTCAAATTACAAAACCACCAGAGGGCAGCAGAACCACTCATTGGTTTATTATGCTCACTAATATAATTATATATCATATTTAAACTGTACAAAATCATTATAATAACACTACAAATCCAATTTTGTCAAAATTTACCATGTTTTTGCAATAATATTAAATTGCATTTACAATAAGACCTGAAAAATATGTTTTAAAGGGGAAAAACTGGAATAAGCTATTTGTTACCCATCACTTATTTCATATATCTATATCTGCAACAAAATCTGTGTGCGTATGAGCAGGTTTGAAGGCATTGACTTGGAAAATGTGCCATTAAATAAAAAACATAAATTCTCTGCTGCCACCTGCTGGTCAAAATAGTCATTATGTCATTCTACTCACTGATGTTGTTTTTTTAATTCATGTCTAGACATTATAAAATGAAAGTGAGCCAATGAGTGGTTCTCTGCTGCCACCTGCTGGTCAAAATAGTCATTATGTCTTAATTCTAAGTAATATTGTTCTTTAATTCATATTTAGACATTATAAAATCCCTATTATATCATTTACAATCACATTTAATCAACATTAATTTATTTAAGTATTACTATTGTGCCACATTGAAAAATTATGCATTATGAAAAATTAAACAAAGTATGCATTGTGGAGTTAAAATGGAAAACTGGTTTGCTTTAGTGCAAAATACTGGTGAAACCAAGTAGTTCAAAATGAAAGTGAGCCAATAAGTGGTCTTCTAGTGCCCTCTGCTGGCATTTTTATTTATTAATAAAGTCTTTTCACATGTGCTTTTGCATTCATATATTTAGACACTATACAATCACTTATATAAGAATTACTATTATAACACAATCATATTTTGTCAGAGTTTATCACTTAATTTGTAGTGACACTTTCACATCAATTGTAGCAATGTGGTAAATCATGGTAAATCTTGCTAGAAACATGGTAAATCATAGTAAATAATACAGATCAAAATAGTTTCAAGTCAAAAAAACATTTTGAAATTTGTTATATTTAGTTTTTAATATAAAGCTATGGTCTATCCTTAGTAGCATTCATACTGTAAACATTTTTATTCATATTAAAATAACCAAAATTGCACAAAAATGACACACAAACTATTTTACGAACATGTAATAATTAATCATTATTTTTCCAAGTATGCACACCATTGGATTAATAGGCCTGAAGGATGCTGGTTATTGCATGTATGTGAACACAAATAAACTGGAGAAAACATTAATGACTGCTTTATGAGTGATGATTTCTATTAAAAATAACGAATATTACAGATTAATTATTTTGCACTCCTGACATAAATTAAGAAATGAATGTCACTGCAAACCAATTTAATCATAAATAGTGGTCAAATATGGAAGCTGAAGTCTTAAACCTTTCTACCGAAGTTCAGTTTGTCCAGATCAAGTAACAGTGTGATGTTTTAGCGAGTAATGCGTTTGAACAATAATAATCTGGGGCCGTCTTCGATCTTGTGCTGCAAAAGGCTAATATGGAAAATGTGTCATAAAAACAAATACATGGAATCAAACCAAGTCATAGAAAACAAAAATTTATTTATAATTTTAATGACAGAATAATACAATATTTCTTTAAAAACAATGCATATGTAAATAAGAAATATGAACTAGTAAGAGAAAATTCATGATTTTATTCAGTCAATTTCAATTTGTTGCATATTAAAGTATGTCTCTATGGTAAAGTTGGTAAATAAATATTCATTCATTCATTCATTCAATTTAAATTCTTTCTACATATGAAAGTAGAAAAGTCTTTATGTTAATATAAGTTCAAAACAATATTGCAAATCAAATAAGAATAATTTTGAAGTATGAAATAAATTGTCAAATTACAGAATATAAAAATTAAACTAAAAATATCAACAATAAAAATAAACCATTCATTCATTCCTTTTTAAATTAATTCAAAACATTTTGAAAGCAAAAATAGCATTCAATGAAAAGTATAGTTGTTAAATAGTACATTTAAAGAGGCAATAAACAGTAAAAGAGAACTCCACATAAAATATGAATTTAAAGAATATAAAAATTAATTTATAAAAACTCAAAATATCAACAACAAAAAATAAAACATTCATTCATTCATTCCTTTTGAATGCATTAAAGAAAAACGACATTTTAAAGGAAAAATGACATTCAACAAAAAATTGTTAAGTAGTGTACGGCTACATAGATAGCAATAAAAACACATAAAAACAAACAAGGACTTGGGCAAGTGGTGACAGGGAAAGTCAAACTGAACATGATAATAAAAGTAAACAGAATACTATTGTGAATTAACCTCCAATCACACCACCAAAAATGTTGTGTTCGCGCTGCAAAATTTTCAACAGAGGCAACAAAAGTTGGCAATGAGCAGACAAAGACCAATGATCTGGCAAAATGAAACAAGACGGTGGAGATGATGGATGAAGAAGTCAGACATGATGTGATGGAGGGAAGAGGCAACAGATGACTTAGAGGATATTCAGGATGATGGACCACAACAGAACTGATGGAGGTAAGAGGTGAGTGGAAACAGGAGCCAGGCTGAGACAGCAGTAGTTGTGAACAGTGTAGATCCAGGCAGAGATGATGATGATGATGACGGAAACTTAGAGGGGACTATACTCAGCTGTAGCAAATCACATTTGGAGCTGGGCAGTATCAGCAGTCATGAAGATTAATTGGGACTGGACTGAAGCAGTGGCAACAAAGACATCTAATGACTGGGCTGAACCAGCAGAGATGAAGACACCCTGTAATTTGACTGAACCAGTGGAGACTTGTGGTAGATTGTAAATATTTTACCGTGACATAATCCAGCTCAATAATTCATTGGGTGGTCAGCTCATAGGCCAATCTTCAGAGATGATAGTGGGGTCAGGGCTTCAGTACATGCTGGACAACACTACTAAAATTCCATCAATGACACAAGATTGGCCTCTGTCAAACACAAAAACTGGAGATAAGCATTTAAGAATGTTCAACACATTGCAATGTAAAATGACTTAATTATGTTGATTTCCTGTTGAGAGCCAAGAACAGAAACGGAAAGCTGCAATGAGCTCAAACTCACAAAAATGAACAGGGAACAGTGGAAGAATTTACCTTATACTATGATGATTCTGAATTGCTGCTGAACTGATCCACACAGATGTATTTGATGGGAAGCAGGAATCCATGAATTGCCTTGAGTCAACAGTCCACAATGGTGATGGTGGTGTGATGATCTGGACATTGTTGTCTGCAGTCAAACACTTTCCTTGAATTGCATATAATGGAATCTTCAGCTGGTTCTGGAGTTGAATATTGTCCTGAAGATGAAGGTGATCTGGTCATCAAAGCAGCATAAGATATTTCATGTACACAGATGTATAGACAATGAGGATCTGATTAGGATTTTTTTTTTTTACAGTTTACAATTTATACAAGTAAATTATGTACTTATAAAACATTGTGCTTAATCTAACCATTTATTTAATAGAATATCCTTATACCACAAACATATATTACAGAGTAATAAAAGTTATAACCAGATTAAAAGATAAAAATAGTCTTACCTTTTTATCAATACTTGAAGTGTTGGAATATGATGAGAAGGAAGCAGCAAAGATAAAAACTTAATTTGTTAAAGTTCATCTTTGTCTTTCCTTTCTTTTTTATATATCGTCCCATTTATTGTTTTGCTGCAAATCATTTTTTTTACACCACATTTTGAAGTACTTTACTATAGATTTGCCAACAGTGAGATGCAGGTCTCCATAAAAATAAATTGTAAAATTAGACAGACATTTTGAACAATAATATACATCAAAGAAATAAATAAAAAGAATGAATGAATGAATGAATGAATGAATGAATGAATGAATGAATGAATTAATTAATTAATGAAAATAATTAAAATGTTTGTGTGTGTGTTAAGGCCATTGATATATAATATATATTTTTTTTTTGACATGAATATTAAAATAATAAAATATAATATAACAGGAATATGGAAATATGGCCTTAACACCCACTATCAATCCCAATGACTAATGCTGCCTTCACGTGCTATCGGAAATGTCCTATTTCTGACTTCTTGAGTAATGATTATGAGTTTGACATTTTCATGTGTTTTTTTGTACAGAAAAATAGTATTTTTGATACCATCTATAGTGATTATTTCCTGTTTCTTTCAAAAATCTTATTGATCAACATTCTGTTGTTGAAGATTTTTAGTAAATATTGTTAAATATTTAGTAAATATATAGTAAATATTTCCCCCCCAAAAATGTATTTACTGATAGCACGTGAAGGCAGCATGAATTCCCACAGAGGCCGTCCAATGTTAGTCATCCACCTCTGTAGCCCCCACCCCCACCCCCTTCTAGATGGACGTTGCATTATAACAGCCACTTCAGCACAACGCAGTCATGATAGCTGAAGTATGTAGGCATGATATCAGTCTTTATTTTATTGTCAATATCTTTAATGTATACATGATCAATTAATGTGCCATTTTCAGTTGTTGCATTTTCAACTATTTGTGTGAAGCCAAAATGCTGCATGACATCATGAATAGTTGATTTATTGAAAATGTTTTCATTGAAATCTCCTAGAATTATTTTTCCACCTGATAAGCTGTTTATTTGATGAATTAAGTTAATCAAGTTATCTCTAAATAACGCTATGTTATATGATGATGGTCTGTACACGACTGCCACAGTTGTATTTAAGTCTTGTATATTGCACATTAGACATTCAATGTTAATACATGGTAAATGAACTAAAGCAGCTTTTACATTCTCTCTGTGATATATACCAACACCACCATGATTTTCCTCTTTTAGTTTAGCAAAAATATCCTCACTTGTGTCATATGCAACATTTCGTGGTTTGTCATGGAAATGGTATCCAGAAAGACTGACATCATTATCAGAATTGTTTGCTTTTAGCCACGTCTCTGTTACACAAATCATATCTGCTTGACAATATCTGTTATCTTGCCGAATATCTAAAATATGTGGAATGAGCCCTTGGACATTGTGTAACATAATTTGAAATTTTACATTTTCTGTGGTTTCACATGGATCAATGAACGCAGGCATTCTCTGTAGAACTTCCTCAATGTTCTCTTTTGCATAAATAGCTTTTTCTTTGAAATCTTCTATTATGAGTCCATCAAGAGAGGTTACGCGACTTAATGCTACATATGCTTGTCCTGGAGCAAATATCTTTTTCAAAGAAACAACAGCTTTGTTCACTGTCAGACCTTGTACTTTGTGAACTGTGGAAGCCCATGCTAGCTTCAAAGGAAACTGTCTTCTGACACCACCACTGCTTGTCACTTTCTCTTCTTCAGGCTCGATTGGTGTGCTTTTCTCCAGTCCAGGTCTCAAACATGGATTTTTACCTCTAGCTTCTTTACCAGCTCGTTCATCATCAAATTCAATGTATATTTTTGATGGAAATATTTCATCATTTTCATAACAGAACTCTTTAAGTGTTCCAAAAATTCCATTCACCAACCCGTCTGATACATTGATATTTTTCAGTAGCATTACTCGAGCATTGATCGCTAATTCAAGGGATTTTTCCAAAGAACTGTTGTGAACTCTGAGATGAAACCCATCCTTTTTTCCCATTCGGCCAGTTTTAGCATTTCTCTCAAAATCTTGGGCGTTCACAGTAACAATGTCAGAGCATATTTTGTGCACCATTTTTATGTTATGTTCATCAACCTCACTATTAGTTGCATAAATATGGATATCTGTACTCTCATCACCATCACCTGTTTCACATGTTTTAAGCATAGCAATATCTTTTTCAAGCATTACTTCATCTTTTTTACGTTGCCTTAAACGATTTAATAATTCTGCAAACTGTTTGTCCTTCTGGCGCATAATCTCTGTAAGTTCAACCAAACTGAAGTTAGTTTCCCAAAGATTCACACTGTTTACTGGTTCAGTGTAAAGTGGTTTTCCTTTCACAGGAGACAGCTGATAAAAATCTCCAACTGCTATGACAGAAACCTTTCCGAATGCAGAGTAATCACCTGTTTGTTTGATCTGTCTTAATCTTCCATGAATATATCCTAGAAGTTTATGATCAACCATTGAAATTTCATCGATTATTAATATTTGCAGTTTTCCAAGTTTGGCTCTCAAAGAATTAATTTTTTCATCTCCAAGTGGTTGATATGGCAGAGAAGCATTTATTCCGATGCAGAGACTAGAATGTACAGTAGACCCGTTAATCTGGTAGGCTGACACACCGGTAGGAGCAGTTAATAGCACATGTGTTTCATCTGGGTTGTCTGTTAACTTCGAAAGTATTCGAGAGGTTTCATAATAGATCGCTTTAATCAGTACTGACTTTCCAACACCTCCTGGACCAGATATGAACACATGAAATGGATCTGGGTTTTCACCTTGCACTTTTGCTAAACACCATTGCCGCACTTTGTAAAAGATTTGTGATTGCTTCTCATTCAAAGAACGCAGTAAAACCATGGCATCTTGCTTTGTCATCGCTGATGGATTGTTTTCTATCTTTGAAATACCTACATTTGGTAATAGATCAGGAATGATATCATCACCTTCTTCTATTTCTATTTGATCTTTCTTACTCTCCAGACATTCGAGACGCTCAAGTTCTGCTTCTGGACAGATTTGGGCCCAAGCATCTTCCATTGGTCCATGTTGTTCTAAATCATCTTGAGCTCTTTGTATTGTGTCTGCTTCTTTTTCAAATTTTCCCATGTTGGTGTCCACTATCATTTTAACTGACTCAAGCTCATCATTTGAAATTGATACAAATCCAGTCTCATAAAAATCCTTATGTGTGGGGAAATTTGTTGGTTTCAATTGATCTCGCACAAAATGAGGCAAAAATAATTCTAAAATGCTTTGATGATAATTTTCTGGATTTTTAGTGGGTGAAAAACGAGCATATCGCACAATGGCAGAGTCTGTACGAGTTCTTTTTCTCACAAACCCCATGTCATTTTCCAGTCTTACTCTGTCTGGACATTTTTCAGATGCAGTCAAAACCCTGTATTCTGATGCAAAGGTTGCTAAACACATTCCACTGAATTCATTAGTATGTGGACGGGCTCTGTATCTGTCTGAGATGCTTTTCATCCATATGCCATCACCGTCATCTTCTCCACATTCAGCTTTTTTATGTATCGTGTTTAAGGGTAAACTCATTCTTATTTGATTAGTACCAGTTGGAATAAACACCACTTTCCTTGACCCTTGTTTTAGTTTCATGCAAGTCAGTCGATACACACTCTCTTGAGCTGAGACCTCTCGATTATGTAAAAACACACTTCCTAGTTTTCTTAAAGCCTGTTTAGCATCCATATTACCTTGGTTGTGTGCTTCTTTTTGAGCGTTAGCCAGCAACAATCCCATTTCTCTCTCAGCTTTGGAAATATACGAAATTATATATACTATACATGAGTAAGCGTCAACAACAAACTGTATGTCCATGTTTGCATTCCAGCATCGTAAAAGATCTGGATTATATTGATTCACCCATACATCATTTGGCTTTCTCTTCAACACAACACTTGTTTTCTTCGTCATTTTATTGTAAGCCATTTCAAATGTTTCTTGATTTATACCAATAGATGCAAACATAGAGTCAACTGAGTCAAACACAGCATCACTATTCAACAAACATTCTCTCACTCTTTTCATTATAGCTTCAGCTAACTCTTTTGATATTTGTTGGCAGTTGTTTGTCTTTTTGCATTTACTTTCATTTTTTTCATCATCTGTTTCTTTTTCATCTTTATCACTCTTGCTGCTTCTTGTAATGAAAGTATTATTGCTTGGTGGACGTGGAAAGTTAAATCTACACACAGTTCCTTTCTTTTTACATGTTTTTGAATGTCTTTTGCTGTGTTGTTGGACAGTGCTCACAATTTCATGCATTTCTTCCTCCTGTTCAGGTGGCATTTCACAAGTGACATATTGATCAACAAATGCTGCAACTTCATCATCATCATCTCTGTCCACTTGAGGTGCATTTTCAACCCAAAAGAGACAATGTGTATGAGGTGATCCACGTTGCTGAAATTCAATTCGATAGAAATAATCTATTATTTTTCCGATTGGCTGGGCTGGCGACATGATCACATCTCTAAGAAAGCAATGAAAGCGATGATCAAACATTCTGGCAGCAGTTACAGGATTGCGTTTAAGCATCCCACATCTATCAGACCAGTTCAATTCATCAATAGGAGTTTCACAGCCCTCTTGTTTAATAATAGATTGCATTAGCTCTGGCCATCGCAAGTCTGCTGATGAAAATGAGCAAAACCATGTTGGGATACCTAACTGTCTCACCATTGCAAACAAATCTTTTTGAACACTTTGCCAAAAAACAGGACTCCCTCTCACTGGCTTCAAGAATTTATAACCCTGATCAAAATTTAAAATCTTTTGCAAAGACTCTTTGTTTGTCAGCATTTCTGCAGTAATTTTTGTTTTGTTGCTTGTGTCATGGCCTTTCCGCAAAGCAATAGATACATTTGAGATAACTTGATTAAGCTCAGACAAATATTGTCCATAAAAGATGTAATCTAGGTTTTGAGCAAACCGTCCATCTGCATTTAGGATTCTATTATTTAAGTATCTAGACAGCGTTAATTTTTCAGGTCGTTGATCATGAAATGTTCCTGTTCCTTTTGGGAAGAGAACTGGAAAACATTTGGCTTCATTGGTTTCATCCATTAACATTCTCACTGGATTATTGCCCTCTGCTGGTGCAAGTGACATAATTCCATCAAAATGTTGATCTAAAACCTCTTGTGCAATGTCCACTGGCTGTAAACATGAATCCATAAACAAACCATGTTGCTGTCGATCATGCAGTGTTTCATCAGTGATTTCTTCATCCTCATTCTCAATATTTTGCTCTTTATCGACACACATGTCCTGACATCCATCCAAATCATGTTCAGTGTTTTCAGTTGTATCATTAACCTGCTCTTTTGTTTTACTCAGAGGGTTAATCCAAGTTTCATTAAACTCTACATCTGTGTACCATTTGTTATTTTCTTTTAAGTATTCCAAAGCAGTTTTGACATGATCAGTGTGGACAAATTTAAATTCATAATGTCCTTTGTACGTTAATTTCCTCTTAAGTTTTACTCGTATCATTAAATCATCATTTTCTGATCTTGGTAAAACATTCACCACATCTGTCACATTAGATGGAACACATGTTATGGGGCCATGTACGGCATTTTGCGCGCCGCGTGGTAAAGCGAGCATCTTCATGAATGGAATATTCTTTGCTATTAGATGTTGCTCAAGAGAGTTTAAACAGCTCAATTCAACAGGAATTGGATCCAGAGCAAGATTATTTGCTACACTTTCAGCAGGCATTTTACCTTCACTAATCTTTCTATCACATGTGTGACAAATCCACAGAGATTCAGCTGGAGTATTTTTATAAATACAGTCTTCACTGCAGCCTTTATTACATTTATGCAAATAATTATGCGTTATACAATTGTTTGCAATATAGCCAGCATGGACCGATTTTTGTAGATATTTATTTATTTTACAGTGTTTAACCTGCATTTTAAAGCAGGAACGATGACAAACTGAACACACATAATCAGGACCTGTAGATATTTTTTCTTTAAATTGTTCAATTACACAGTCAATCTCTTTCCTTTTGATCTCTGCCTCAATCCGAGTTACAGCATTTCTCATTTTTATAGTATTGGCAAAACTTATATCATCTTTATATTTCTGTTTGTTATAATCTATCAACATATTTTTGTGTATTTCATTGTCACTGTATTTGTCAACACTGTACTTTTTGACTGATTCCCTGTGTGAGATATTTTCGCTGTATTTGTCAACACTGTACTTTTTGACTGATTCCCTGTGTGAGGTATTGTCACTGTATTTGTCAACACTGTACTTTTTGACTGAATGTCTGTGTGAGATATTGTCTCTGTATTTATCTATGCTATATTTTTTTACTTTTTCTTGATGCTGTTCATTTTTATTGTACTTTTCAGTGCTGGATGTCATTAATTTCTCTTTGTAAGTTTCATCATCATGATATCTTTTGTTTACGTAGGTTTTTTTCCTCTGTTTTAAGTCCTGATTACTGTTGTATAGCATTCTCTTTCTATAGAGTGTATGTGGGTCTGAGTTTGGATTTAATGAGTCATGAAACGAAGTTTCAAATGATTTACAAATGGAAGCACAGCTATGATCTTTTCTCTTTACACAAACAACAACTTCATAATGACAGCTATTAACATGTTTCAAGTAAATCCCCTTCTGTTGACAGCTATGTCTATTAGATGACACATTTGAGGCTGAATATTTAAGCCATTTGTCTTGACTGTATGTAAATATGTCTACACCAATTAAATCACTGGCTGCTTGTATTTCCAGCTCTGTTGCCCAAGTTCCGACATATTTCATTCTTGAACTGTCAATGTAGTTTGCAACAGAACTGTGTTCTTGTCTGAGATACTGACTGTACCTTCCTTCATTCTGAAGAATGTGTGTTACAACAGCACGTCTCAGTTTTCTGTGTTCTCGTTCACTTCCACTTACAGCATAAGCTACCGATCTGAAAAAGCAGTTACCATCACCCACAATATCTTTGGTTTCACAAGGTTCAGCCATTTCAACAATCTCATGTGGATTATTTTGTTCTTTTACAACGTGTACAATGTTCACTTTCAAGCAAATCATTTTTTGTTGCTGTACTGATAATGGACTAAACTGAAAGGCAACACTGTCAGTTTGTGAAATAAATTCAACCTCAGGTGCATTTGCATTGATTGGGCATTCAGAAGACATTCCCGTGTTCTGTTGTGTACACATTTCATTCACAAGTATTTGATCTGTACTGATGAAATCAGTCAAAGAGTGACTGCAACTTGCCATTTCTGATTTTACACCTTTACTCACTCTTTCCACTTCAGTATTTTCCTCCACCACTGGATGGCACACCAATCGATTATGCGGACTGTGTTTGTCAATCACATTTGCCTGGACCCCAGTTACTTCAAATGGACGATTATATGCTTTCAAGGATGCACCAAGTCTCCTGAAATGAATGACCAAGGAGTCTATGCTGGGATGGAAAACTACTACACTCTTACCACGAGCTGAAACGGTTCCATCACTGAGTCGTGCATGTGGATCAATCACTGCATACCACGAACCTTGTCTGACAGCTGCACATATGCTTTGTCTAATGTTTACCAAACACGCATCAAACCTCTGGAATGCTCGATTTAATGCTTCATGAAGGGACATGGCAACACCTTGCAGACCTTCATCATATTGATTAATACCAAACAAACCCGTAAATGCAACAGAATAGTTTATTGAAAAACAACAATTATTCAGTGTGTGTGTGTCAGGCAGCTCAGCAACTTCGATGTACCCGTTCACAGGATCGTTGATTTTCCCGGCATCTCTCATGGCACTGTACAGGTCATCTCCAAGCATCAGAACATCATTCAAGTCACTCAGTGTCCATTGCAACACATTCTTCAACTTACACATCAAGATTGCAGTTAAACTGTTTGCTGCACATTGCCTGCCGCTATTGTTGCCAAAACAGTTAGCAGCCTGATGGAAAGAGCCTCTGATGTACGATTTCTGTGGACACAAATCAGAAACAGCTTTCATGATCATGTTAACACTACTATTATGATTCGTGTTTTTAGCATCATTGTTTGAACCACTTGTTAGACCACTTGTTAGACCACTTGTTTGACCACTTGTTTGACCACTTGTTTGACAACTTGTTTGACAACTTGTTTGACAACTTGTTTGACCACTTGTTTGACCACTTGTTTGACCAAGTTTTATAGCCCCGTTGTGATGTACACAACGTTCTGTTACTTCTGCCAATTTTTTAAGAGGTGGCAGAGCCTCTTCAGGATCAGCAGCCATCCGGTCCGCCATCCTCTTCTTTGCGGCCTGGGAACGTCGGGCTTGCTTTGTGCGAGGCATCTGTACACACAAATACATAAAATTTACAAACAGTACAAGAAAGAATAAAACATAAAAATGAAATGCATTAAGATATCAATTAGCGTTTGTTCACATTAAAACAAGGTCTTCTATTAATGATGGTAATTTTGCAATTCAGTGTTTAATTTGGTATTTATCAGATACAATGTTTATATATGCAAACATTTAAAAAATGTATAAGCATTAAGTTTTTGTTTGCAAAATGTTTTGAGTTCAAAACTACATAACAGAATAACAACTGGCAACTATTTAGATGATATCACCTTATCATAATACCAACACAGAACTACATTAATTTTAAACATATGTAACAAAGATATCATCATTCATCTACATAGTAATTATGGTTGTAAATAAACTTTGTATTTTAGAGAACATAATGTGAGTGCACTAAAACCATAATCAGCCATGCATCATGCTGAATCCCCAGAAATAACCACATACATGAAAAGCTTCTAAAAGCAACCAGATTGCATGACCCTGTTTTACTTAGTTTTACCACTAGATGTCAATATAACCAAGTTCTATCATTTTATTTACATTTTTATAACAGTAAAGACCTACCATCCTCTTATTAGATTTTAAAAACATTTCCCCAATTTTCTATTATTGACAAAACACACAATGCCACATCCTGCCCAGAAACATGTATAGTGAATATATCTATTATATACATTATGAGTTATAAAGCAAAAGTTTAAATCTCTAAATTAAAAATGAAGATAAAAATAAACACTTTTTTTTTTGTTAACAGATAAGAGGAATGTTCTGCACTGACACACATTAGTTTTCCTAATTTACATTTATATTCAATTGCATGCTATTGTTCTTTTATAGTTGCTACTCTTATAAAAAAAAATGTAATTACATGGTGACTTTTAAACCTAAATTTAATGTCCAATAATAGATATTTCAGCAAAATTTATATTTTTGCTCTGAATTAACTCTTTGTCTCTAATAGACTTGCTTGGTATGTCGTGTCATAGCTGCATGGACTTGACGTGGGGGGAAAACAATCCTTTCCCCCTGACTGGAAAAGCGTTGTGTTAACCCAGTATAGAATACGTAGAATCACTTCTGAAATTTGGAAAACCTGAACCTTACTGTCCAATCGGAAAAAATAATCGGCCAACTAATTGATTATCAAAATAATCGTTACTTGCAGCCCTAGACGTAATGCCTGGTGCGTCGCATGTGCATATGTGACAGGACATATGAAACAACGGAATTAACAGATATGTCATTTTCTCATTTAAATGTATGCTGGTCCTCCAAACATCACACGACAATAGCCTACTTAGCTTCATTCAAAGACTGGGTGATGTATGAAGTGATTTATTCAGTGTACCTGAATTTAACGGATTTAGAGTATGCATTCAAAAAATAAAACTACCATATAACAGTATTGTGCTATGAAAAAGATATACATTGCATATGGCATATTAAAAGAATATTCAAGTTTGTTTGTGCTAGAATATAAACGTGTCAACAAATAGCTCCACATAATCCCAGTTTAGGAATAGGGTTTTATATAGCAAATTATTCAGTCATTTTCTAAAAAAAATAAATGTATATACTATATATAACTGTCTCGAGCTGGTCTGCGACGCACCAGGCATTACGTCTAGGGCTGCAACTAACGATTATTTTGATAATCAATTAGTTGGCCGATTATTTTTTCCGATTAATCAGATTAAAAAAAACTGTGTGTTGCCAATGAATAAAAAAATTATTCCACATCTTGTCCAATGCTGTCCTTCAAACATGTGTCAGCTGAGCGCTATGAACACATACATAGTGAATATATCTACCATTACATAAAATAACCATGGTTTTACAATGAAAAAAACAAACAATAATAATAAATAAATAACAGGGTATTTTAGATATTCAATGGTAACCACAAATTAACCATTGTTCTGCTTCAAATCCATAGTTTAACTATATGGTATTTGTGTGGTTATACAAATGATTATCAATACTGCATTATTTTCATACTGATGGAAGCTTTGCGTACAAAGAGCAGACCCGAACTAATCGATAATAAGAATCCTTATCAATGATTTTCATTATTGATTATTGAGCCATTTGAAGCACTTTAAAACTGTGTTGATTTAGACTTCAACATCTTGGTTACCATTGAAGTCCATTGTGTGGAGAAAAATTTATTTTACACTGAAGAAAGAAAGACATGGGGGACCATTGGGGTGAGTAAATTATCAGAATTTTCATTTTGAGGTGAACTAATCCTTTAACATTATGTTAACGCAATAGTTAAGCTAGAAATAATTTTTCCTCATGTTGTTCAGCTTGGATCACGCACATTTACAGCAACAGCTCACTCCGTTTCCTCTGCTATTTTCTCCACAGAAATGCGTTATTCAGAGCAATAATCTGACATGACTGACGGAAGCTTTCAGTGCACAGACGAATCAATAATGACATTCATTGTTGATAATTGCAGCCATACGAATAATACTGTAAAACATTCACAACTTTATCCAAATGTTTCCTTATATATGACACCAGGGGTCTCCAAATTCAGCCCTGGAGGGCTGCTGTCCTGCAGAGTTTAGCTCCATCTCCAATTAAACACACATGAACCAGCTAAACGGTGTCTAACCAGGGCCTTGTAAGACACTGATTAGCTGGTTCAGGTGTGTTTATTTGGGATTGGACCTAAACTCTGCAGGACAGCGTCCGTCCAGGACTGAGTTTGAAGACCCCTGCTATACACAATAGACTGTTATCATTATATTTGATCAAAAAAGTAACATCTTACCTCAAATCAGGTTTCACAGTCTTCTGCAACATAAAAGAAAAACAAACAAACACAATTTGATTAAAACAAAAGCATTACATTTTACGGACTGAATCGTTCTAAACAGTTCGCATCTCTAGTAATCACTAATCCACAAATTTATAAAGTTAATCACTTTTTGACGTGTCTGACTGTCCCTCTGACTCGAAATAAACCAACATCCTGGAGTTATTCAGTTACTCCAACAGTACACTAAACCTGCTGTAGAGAGAACTGATGGTGAGAGCACGCCAGCGAGCAGAAGCTGATGATACTGAGCATGCGTGCATCACAGGGGCGGTTCTAGGATTTCACCCTTAGGGGGGCTTAGCCCTCACTGCTGAGTGTTATGGCTGTGTATTGCAGAATGTCGATAGCACAAATATAAAAGATAGCACAAATTTAAATAAACCTAAAACTACAAATTTTACAGTCTTTGTTTTATTGCTTATGAAGTGTTACTTTTGATCTTTTCACTCATATTTACTTTTTCTTACTTTTATTTGGGGTTAATTATCCCCATTAAATGATGTATCATGACTATTTAACTGTCATACAAACATCAAATAGTTTAGGGAAACAGAAAGCAAGAAAATGTTGTGGGTATTTGGGGTTGGTGATTGGCACAAATATCGATTTCAATCTTGATTCAGTATCAATTCATATGTCCTACTGTACATATAAGGAAAAATAAGTTTGCCATTTCAGCACCATTTTAAACTTTTTTTGGGTTAAACTATGTGCTTGCATTCATTAATATTCACTTGTGTGTGCTTATATACGTATCATTAGAAATATTAGGATGTAACTTATTAACATTTTCAATTTTCACATTTAAATAAATCTAGTGTTTGATCATGTCTAAATATGTATTCAAAAGCAAAACCTAAAAATAAGTAAGCAGTTATGATCTGCAATAATACAGGCACCAAGGTGGGTAAACCATGGCATTACAAATTAAATGTATTATTTTTCAGACACAAAATGACTCTAATTTGCCTCTTTGCATTGGAATTCTCTATTTTAACCTAATTACTACACTAATTGTAATATAAATAAGAAAAATATTTAATTCATTAAATGGTCATTAATGGACCATAATCATTGCACAAATAGTATTTGGCCTATTTAGTACCAAAAGATCTCCTCAAAATATTCAATAAATATTATTAAACTAAAATATAGAACATTTATTTAATTGAAAAATAGTTAATGTGTATGGTCACATTTGACCATCAATGAGTATGAGTGTGACCAATTAGTAAGGAATACCTGAAGGCTAAATACAAGAAAAACATTAACATTAATGTTAACAATGTTGCATCTCCATCACTCTCCATAATAAAATGATACTGTAAATGTGGTTGACGTAAAAATCAATGTACACTATGCTGTACTGTTTACCAACAATTGCTGCAAATACCTGTATAGTGAAACTGTTGTGTATCCGATTAAGCCATTCAAATGTATTTACAGCGCTGGTTTGTTTAGAACTATTTAGAGCTCTGTGACCCACGTGACTGCGCGCGCCGTCCGGGAGATGAGTGCAGGTTGCAACTCTGTTTTTCAATGCCTCTGGCTTTAACTGTTAAGCTACATTAGCACCAAAACGATATTTATTGTTTGAGTTTCGTATTAAATGTTAAAAGCTTAGACTTCGTTTCAAATCAAAAGCAGGTTTGGCAGTTTGAGAGCGAGACACACATGAGTGACAGAGAGACGGAGGGAGAGCAGGGAAAGGAAATGCAGCTGAACAAATACGCGGTGTGTTTTAAATAGAGTTTAAAAAAAATGAATATCAACACGTAATATGTAGCGGCCAATGTTTATTCTGTGATAACTTGATAGTTTTAGGGGGGCTGGCATGACAGACAGGGGTCTATAGCCCCCATAAAAAGGGTCTAGAACCGCCCCTGGTGCATCGTACACGAACGAGTGTAGCCTACACGGCCTGTCACAGTTCTCGTTCTTGAGTCAAGAATAGGTTGCAGCGGCTTTCGGATCACCAGTACACTGAATCGAGAACGTACATGGACCGGTCTGTCACAGTTCTCGTTCTCGAGTCAAGAATCGGTTGCAGCGGCTTCTGGATCGCCAGTACACTGAACCGAGAACTGTTTATTTCGGACG
The DNA here is from genome assembly GCF_949357685.1 of Gobio gobio. Lineage (NCBI taxonomy): Eukaryota > Metazoa > Chordata > Actinopteri > Cypriniformes > Gobionidae > Gobio > Gobio gobio. The sequence continues at coordinate 45,835,570 of NC_137101.1, read as the reverse complement.
TGTTCGATTTGAGAACCGATGAGCTGATACTGACTGAGCATGCGTGTGATTTTTCAAGAGAACAAAAAGCACGTTTTGTTGAACATCGAGACGTGTTATAATATAAAACATCGTAGAAATATGTTTTCATCATTTCAAGTTCATTACTGTCATCACTGTATGAGCATGTGATTGACTATTTATGATTGAAGTATTTATTTATTTAAAAGATTAATGTTTACGTATAATTATAGTTAATTGAGGACACATTCACAAATTGGGTTAGTATTAAATAAACAATGTTTTAATAAAAAAAATATTAAATTGTTCAAATACACACATTTTAAAAAGAACAATTGCTGGAAAAGTGCACTCACACACTGTAATTGTCTTACACACTATATTTAACAGGTATTGTCTGTTGTTTGTAAATGAAAAAAGTTATTGTACTTTATCAAAAATAATAAAATAATAATAATAATAGCAAAAACAAAGTGCAAAGGCAGTTTTAAACAGAGGTTAAGTTACCATATGCAGCTTGACTGTCTCTTATAATAGCTTTGAATTCAGAAAAACAATCTGCCGAACTTTGTTAGGACTCCATTGTATTTAATTTGTAAACAAGGTGATATAAAGATAAAAATGACGTAGCCTAATCAAACTACAGCGAAGTAGTGAAGCAAACGACTCCTTTTGAATCGCTCTGGCGGTTTCGTTCTCGTTCTTGAGTCAAGAACCGGTTGCAGCGGTGTTCGGATCAGCAGTACACTGAACTGAGAACTGTTTATTTCGGACGTGTCCGATTGAGAACCGATGAGCTGATGATACTGCGCATGCGTCGAGCGACTGACTGACTGCACGGCGACCGAACGAACAACCGCTGATATGAGCGCGTGTCTATGAAATGACTCCGACATGAATGAGGGAAAATCTGGCCAACCGTATTTATTTCATTACAAAAACACAGTAAGTGGATCATGGTTTCTGCACTGAAGACTGATTTATTGATTTTATAACTGTAAAGATCGTTTGCATCACTGCCTGTGTTTGAATGCTTTAGATGTAAAACTTTGTAATAAACAATCAGATTATGGTGAAATTTTATCTGACTGATGTTATGATTACTGACTTATATATTTATTAATTATATATTTATATATGTTTATATACTTAATATATTTTAATGTGTAATGTGTGTGTTTTTTTTATTTTTTTTTTTTTATTGCAAGACAAAATTTTACAAAACATAACAAATTACAAAGACAATATAACATAAAAGTAACAAACACTAGGGGGAAGGTTTAAACAAGACCTACAAAAAGACATTGAAAAGTTTGCAAACTTTTAACATTTTAACTGCTTTTTGCTTGATAGAAAATTGGATTGATTCAATATAATGCTCCATTTCTTTCTTGAATGATATAAAACAGGGTTTTTTACATGAAAATTTACATTTGTGAACATGGAATTTTGCCATTAAAATAATAAAATTTATTATATAGACCTGAGTGCGCTTGTCTTTATAGTTCTCCAAAAGCCCAAATAATAAATGTCTCCAGAATAACACAAATTTGTTATCAATGTTCTTTGTGATAAAATCACAAACATTTTGCCAAAACTGTCTCACATATGGGCAGTGCCAAAATAAATGAACCACAGTTTCAGGGCTACTGTCACAAAAGGTGCAATTAAAATCAATATCACCTTTAAATTTTACAAAGTAATGTTTCACTGGGTAAATTCTATGTATAATTTTAAATGATACCTCTTTGACTTTGTTTGTAATTAAATATTGATTAGGTATAAGCCAGACCTTTTTCCATACAATAGAGTCTATAAAGCGATTCCAATGTGAGTAAATATAAGGCAAAGACACAATGTTTCTTTGAAATAACTCTCTTATGGATCTGTTTTGTGAGTTAAAGGAAAAACAAATATTACCTACATAAGAACTCACTATAGTAGGTGGGGACCATTGTTGAATGTTAAGTCTTTCTTTATATCTAAACAACATACATATTTTAGGGGATATAGCACCAAAAACTTTTGCATAGTCCCCTGGTGTTACAGGAATCTTATAATGTGCCAAAAACTCATTGTAAGTGAAAAGAAAGCCATTTGTATTAAATAACTGATCCACCAATATAATGCCATTATCAAACCAATGTTTCAAAAATAATGATTTGCGTTTATATAATATATCCCTATTGTTCCATATATAATACTTATGTGGTGAAAAATTATGTTTGTAGATCAAGGACCATGATAAAAAGGCCTGACGATGAAATTCAGATAGTTTCATAGGTATTTTGTCAATACTATAATTACATCCAAGAAGAAAATCGATATTACCAAAGTATGAAAAAATATGGGAGGGGATAAAATTCCAAATAGAATTAGGATTTCTAACAATTTGACTAAGCCAATTAACTTTAAATGTATTATTCAACGTTTCAAAATCCAAAACATTTAGGCCGCCATTTTCATATGAATTCATAATAACTGTTTTTTTTATGTAATGAATTTTGTTTTTCCATATAAAGTCAAACAGTATTTTATCGATCTCTTTACATATGTTTTTATTAAGATGTAAAGCCATTGCTGCATAAGTTAGTCTAGAGATACCCTCAGCTTTTGTAATTAAAATTCTGCCCCTTAAAGAAAGATCTCTCATAAGCCATTGATTTAATTTCCTTTTAGTTTTTTCAACAAAAGGATTAAAATTTAGTAAACATCTTGTGTGCTGATCTTTTGTAATGGTTATTCCCAAATACTGAACCTCATTTTTTAATTTAATGCCGTAGTAAGATGAAACGAAACTTTCCTTGATGGCCATAAGATCACATTTAGCCAAATTTAAATATACACCAGATGCCTTTGAAAATTCACTAATTAATTCAATGTGTAAAGTGTGTTTATCCAGCCCTAGACTTGACGTAATTACGTCATCGCGAAATGACGTAATTACGTTTGAGCGCTAAAGAACTGGTGAACCGTTTTTTTGATCCGGTTCATTGAAACGAACTATCCGAAAGAACCGGTTCGCGGAAAAGAACCGAACTTCCCATCACTAGAACATATGGGATGTTGCGCATGCACAGTCAACACAAAATGAACGAATTGCTCTCTGAGACAACCCGTTGTTTTCGAGTCATATTAAAGATTTGTTCAAAATGAACGAATCGTTCATGAACGACACATCACTAATGCCTGCAGCACAGAAGACAGCGCGTGAGCCGTCTCGCGCTCACGTACTTGACATGTGCATAGGCTACATCATAGAAAACAGGGCAGGAGTCTTCAACCGCGCTTGACTCGTTTAAGATCAATTTAACAAATCACAGTTCTGTGACTGCGCTTCAATGTGCATAGAAAACACCGCACCAGTTGAAAGGTTTAAAATAACTTTTTCTGTGAGCAAGCTGTGGATGTGTGCACAGCAGACAGCACAGAAAACAGTCGCAAATCATCTTGCACTTGAATTGTATAAAGTCATATTGAAATGCTCGAAATGAAAGGAATCGATAAGAGGAATCGAAATTAATTGTAAAAATTTAACTTAACTTATAAACTAATAAGAACAACCACAACACCAAACATGTTTCAAACTGTAACTTATTTCTTCTTATAATCAAAATGCTGGCCAGATGAATAACATGAATTTAATACTGAAACAAAACGCTGCCTTAATACAATTAATCACAAAATACAACCACAAAACATACAAACAGACAAAAACCATAATATACTAGCCTAAAAATGTGTTACATGATTAAAATTAATGTACAGATGATTTACGATTACATACAGAAAAACAACGCATAGCTCACCTCTCCAGAAAGTAGACAAAATGGCTTCCTTTCCAGGCAAAACGGAAGGACAATATAGCACGCACCCTCTAGTGGATGACATTAATTGTAAATATTTTCTAGCCCCTTAAAACAACACATTCTCACACCCAACTCGTCACAATGTGTGCGTGAGTGCGTGTTTGTGTTTGTGTGTGTGTGTGTATATATATATATATATATATATAAGTAGTTTTTTTTCTTTTCCTATAGCGTCCTATATATAAACCAGAATGCTTTAGAAACAAATTAAACAATTTTTATTATTAAAGTACAATTGCTCAAAGTTTTCTGGGATGTGCAGTTTTAGGAGTCTAGAAAATGTAATTACCTTGTATTAAAAACCATTACACCTATGAAATGTCTTCACAATCAGTGTACCAGCATATTGGAATGTTTAACAGAAAATGTGTGCAGACGCACTATGGGTGCATTAAGTAAATAATACTTAATGCACTCTTAGATATTATAAACTTAAGTAAATATTCCTTCACCACTTTCATTTTTGACCTGTAACAAAGACTTTGTGATATGTTGCATTATTGTTTTAAGCTGAAAACTTTAAGTTAACTCCACAAACATAGACTAAACTTTACCAAACTTAAAATATTACAGTAAAATCAGAAGTTGTGACAACAGTCATGTTTACCTAAAGAATTACAGAATTATATTTTATGTTGGCTGCTCAAATCCACCTATTATCTATAGGACAAATTCATTCATTTTTATTATTTAAATAGTCTAATGAAATAAAGTTATTGGACTCTTTGTTATGAGTGCTGTTTTATTTAAACAGTTTGTTTCATTATAAGATAAAAAAATAAATAAATGTCATGTTATTCAACATAATTTTGTGAAATATACTTTAAAAATTAAAGCTTATATTTACAATCAAGAGGAAAAATACATATAGCAATGAACTATTTAATACTAAAACTTTTATAAAAATGAGTTGTATATCTTAACCTGCTCTTAACCAATGACAATATGTGTGCTGTTGATTGATCGATGATCCCTTCAAAAGAGGATCGGAAAGACATGATAATTTTTTTATGGTATGACCATTAACTTGGACAAAAACTTTCTCAATGTGTCCTTTTTTTTAGTCTAGTTACGTTCTCCTTGACCCTAACTTTAAAAAGAGAATCATAACAGCTGAGGAAACTGAGTAACCAACCAGTTTAGTTACGATTTGTTCAGAAATTTCAAAAGGTAAGCAAAGGACTGGATCAGAAATTTCGAGAAAGACAGGAGGATTCATTTGGACCTGATTGCAGAATTCACCCATGACCTAACAGAGGACTGATTCATCATGCATCGTCGATTATAAGATTGTTCCATTCTGATTGTCACATATGCATAAAATTTTTTATGAAGTACTGAATTTTAATTTAAAATGTATAGGCTTTAGAGTGTATTTTGCCACACCCATTTTCTAAATGAACCTGTTATAGACATTCAAATGCAAATTTTGTTTAAAAAAATTGATAAATAATAAACTAATAATATGTACATAATGTGAAATGTTTATAGACCATTAAACGATATTTTCACAATGACATATCTGAATAGCATTAAAAAAAAAACATTTGTCTGTGTGTACGTCTATGTACTTGATGTATATTATTACATAACTCCAATATCTAAAAAACTAATGCACAACTAAACACATTTTTTATAATTACAAAATGTAAAAATACTGAACTATTTTAAACATAGACACATTAAAATGTAGACCATAAAAAACAACACATCTATGTGATACTCATACTTATAAATATACAAATATGTACATCTCTCTCTCTCTCTCTCTCTCTCTCTCTCTCTCTCTCTCTCTCTCTCTCTCTCTGTACCCTATCTATAGAACTTTACTATAACACACTCATTTAACATTAAATAAAAATTAAAATTGGATAACAGCTGAACTCTAAAAGCACATAGAAAATTTATATTCAATTACCTTTCTTTGCTTACAGTACACTAACACTATTTATCAGCCAATTACAATTGTGCATTGCACAACAATACCCGCCTACATCTGCAGCTATCTTTCTCACACATATTTCTACAAAAACATTTTCATATTACCTTTTATTTTTAGCATTGACATGAATTCGTTAAATCTTAATCAGTTAAATCTTAATCAGATATTTGTAAATATAAATATATTTCTTCAACCCAAACTAAATAGCTGCAAAAAAAAAAGTATTCAAAAGAAACAAGGAGTACTAAATGCCTATTGTCATATCAATATCAACTGGTTTCTTGTATACAACAATACTGGATGCATTCACACTTGTGGAAAAATATATCGGTTATCCTAAATTTTTTGTCAAGACTCAGCATCATCTGTATTAAAGACAAAATAATCACTCCTTTCAATGTTTAATATATAGGCCTACTTAAAATTCACAAGCAAGAATAAAGAGTAAATAATTCACCTTAAAGATAAGTATTTGTATTAACATATGCTCGTATTATAAGTCTTTTTGTCAATTACAGCACTTTACAACACAACAGCTTCATGCTGTGAAGAGCTCAAGGCAAGTTCGGATCATTTTACTAACTCTCGCGTTCAATCTCATTCATTAAAATGAACGAATCTTTATTCAAATCATTTTGTTAATTTGAGTCGCATTAAATGTTATATTTGTAACACACAAATTCCCCAAACACCTATTCAATCTTAATCATATACCTAATTACAAAATCATTACAATGCAGGCAAAAATAACGTATGAGTAACATAAATTATATCTTTACCTTCCGAGTCTTTCGTTCTTTTGTCACGTGTCAGACGCAATGAACGAATGAATCGTTCATGATCGACCAATCACCTATCTATTCAAACATCACCAACCGCGGATCATTCGATCAAACCAGCTCTACAATCTACAAACTAATATTGATTTAGACGATCATGGACAACAAACAAACAGAAACAACTGCAGATGCAGAAGAAACAGTCACTCTATCTGGGTATATACACAATGTATCCCCAATTAAAACATCCAGAAAGAACACAAAGTTCTTTAACGCCGTGTTGCAGACAGAACGCGACGAGTATCATGACGCAGTAATATTTTCGCCGGAGAAACATGGTATTTTTACAACGGCAGCTACAAAAGAGAATGCGGTGAAATTGACCAAAGTGAGACGACAACTGAGTAAGTAGGCTACTATAAGCATCGATCAATAGTACAAAATTACATGCACGTAAATTAACTACATGATCTGTACACGTTGTCACACATCTTACAGTGACCAGCCTCGCTTCATAGGCCTACTATAATTATTTAGTTATCTATCTGGTAAAACTTAACAATAACAACCCATTTCATAACATTGTTATTTTATGGCTCAAGTAAACAGTATATAAACTATATTATCAGATCCATGCATTAGTCTAAAATATTCCTGTTGCTGTCATTTTAATATTAATCAAAATACAAAAGACAAACAAATCACTCACTGCTCTAAACTAAATAACTTTTTTACAACTTTATTAAGGATTACCTTTATTTAATTTGTACAGTAAAGATTATACTGTATTATTTTACATTTCATATTTATTCAATTTATTTGGCCTGCCTGAAAACAACTGTTAGAATTACCTGAAAAATCTTAAAAGCAATGATTATTTCATTTGTATCTTTGTTATATTTGATTTATTGGTGCAATTGCATACATTTAAAATATTTGTTCTTTTTTTAATCAATGACTATTAACTTATCTTTAATAATCTTTCAAATTTATATCAGTTTGTAGCCAAATTTAGCAAAAAATGTTAAATTTCAACAGTATCTAAAATGTTAGCAGTCATAACCTTATTACAACAGAAAGATATAGGTTTATAAAACAATAAATATTTTATTTCTTAGTGTTATTTCTGATTGTGCCAGTGAAAACTGAATCATTGAATTCATAGAATCAAATCAAAATCACAAATCAAATCAAATCAAATTTAGGACATGTGAACCAAAATCAAATCTAATCAGGACACCTCAATCAATATCTAGCCCTATTTTATAGCCATTAAGATCTCTACACATTTCATATTTTCAGCCTAAACCTAGTCAGATATCTATGAACAGATATCCTTTGAGCATGATCAGTCACAACTATCAAATTACATTACACTTATTCTGAACTTTCAGCATTACCTTAATTAATTCAGCATTAATACCTAAAAATACTGTTTCAGTAAACATTAAAAACAAACATTTAATATTTTAATCTATTTTACAATCTTTATTCACTATAACCTTACATTACTTTTTCCCAATTGAATTTTCAACAGCTTTTCTGCTGTATTAATCAGATATAATTAACATTCAGTTGAACTGATTTTCTAAATTAAAAGTACAATACTACTTAAAAAACAGACAACACTAACTCTAATTGCAATTACCTAACTTGCTCAAACTTTTTATTTAAACAATTTTTTTTTACTTATTTGCTTCTGTTTTACTTTTCTAACTGGAACTCAATTATTCAATTAACAGTATAATTACACTCTCTGTTTATTTTACAGATACAGATGACTACATCATCAAATGCAACCGTCAAACCAACATGGATGTCACGCAGCTTACATTTAACTACAGACCCCCAAAACACAACACAGAACTCAACATCAAAACAATCAAGTCCATGAAAGATTTTCAAATGGTAAGTACCTGAACAAATCTTAAAATTCATAATTTTCCCACCATATTAACATTTCAATTAACCCTAAATGTTACAAAATGTGATAAAAATCTACATAATATTCCTACAAAAAAAACATTGAAATTCTAATTTATATAATCATTGCCCTAAAAATAACACAACATAATAAATATATATATATATATATATATATATATATATATATATATATATATATATATATATATATATATATATATATATATATATATATATATATATATATATATATATATATATATATATATATATATATGAATATATATACGAATATATATATACATTTCTCAACTACTCTATATATCATGCATTATTTATTTATATTTTAATAGTTCCCAATTCCATGTCTCCAAGATTCTTAGAATGTCATCAATTTCACTATATTTGCCACAATTTCTGATAATTTTTCACATAATACTATATATGCATGAACAACACTTTACAATAACATTTTATTTCATGGATAAATACAGACACAACTTTAATATGCTTCTCGAGCTCATCTATCAGGTATTCAGCAACTACTATATTATTACAAGATTAACACAGTTATATTATTACATGTAACATAATTAGTATTCAATAAAAGACAAACAAGTACATTAAAGTAATCTGTTAAAATTTTTGTCAAATTACTTCAAATGCACTGTAATTTTATAACACAATTAGTGTTATTATTACTAATTATTGTTCATAGTCTAAAAGTGTTTCAATAGGTACACAAGACATAAGTAATGACATAACTGAGACACATTTTTTTTGTTATTAGCTTACAGTATACACCGAAAGACAGCTACATTGTTTATTTGATAAATGACTAAAAAAGGCTTCCTGCTGACGAAACCTCTCTCAGTTGATGATAAAAATCGTGCAGTATGTATCCACTTATTCAAGGTTTTTCCTGGGTCAAAAATGGTCTTCAATGGTGGCTGACAAATGCACACGCACAATAAAAGGTACCCTACCCACGTTATCTGCGAGCGCAATACTGACAATAAATTTGAAAAATGCAAGGAAACAATAATTTTGCTTATTTTATTTTGATATCTCATTATATATGATCTCTTACCTTGATGTTTCTTTCTTTTGTTGCTCATTTTTTACACACTTTACAGATAATTGTTTTTGTATATAATCATATCAATATTAAAAAGTAACATTTAAAATTAAATAATAGACAATTTTCTGCCATATACAATTTAATAAAAATCATATCAGCTAGTTATTTTAGAAATTATTTTAGACTATTTATTTTACTACACATTGTCAACAGAAACAAGCTGAAATACTGTGGATAATTAAAACTCATTCTTAATAACCAGTCTTGCTATATTGGGGTAAGCACACTTGTGTTCTCACTTCAGAGGTGTTCTGAGTAAATGATTCTGATTCAGGAGGTCATTGTTGGTCAGATGAGTTGTTCAAACCAGTCGTTAAAATGATTCGGTTCAAAGGAGTCATTAGGCCGCAAGTCAAACATTAAAAGAGTTCTGTGCACATCACGTCTGTTTGAACATCACAAAAGATTTGTCAACACAAAGAAAACATTGAAAGTATTAAAAACATATTGAAAAGTATGCTTTATGTCAGCTGATCAGAAAAGAGTAAACGTTTTTTTTTAGCACAATTTACACCCAGCATAAATTCAAGGAAAAAAAGTCAAAATGCGCCACGTGCACATGGATTCAGTCTTCTAACGTTTTGATTTTGATTAATGTGTGAATTGGGCTATAAGAAAGAGCTACAGTGCTTATTTTGAAGACCCAGGGACTGCGCACAGGGGAGTTAGAATATGTTAAAATTAGGGGTGCACCGATCCAATATTAGGATCGGATATCGGCCGCGATACTGACAAAATAGCTGGATCGGGGATCGGAAAAATGAACAGATCCACAAGCCAATCCAGGTGGGGTTTTTTCATCACAACAGAATCTACGTCATTCGTCATCTTCACGTGTGTCACATGCTAGAAGCAACATGGAGCAAGCAGAGAGTCAGCTGTGTGGAGGAGATATTTCACGTTTACCACGCCCACTAGTTCATCGGCTGTTTGCAATGTCTGCAAAGTAACTTAATTGTTTCGAGTGGAGGTGGTATTACTGCAAATTCAGGGTTTTTCCTGCATTGAACATTTTTAACGGCCGCCAAAGCCTAATTTGATGAGTTATTGTGCAAGTGATGTAGAACAGATGCTGCGCTTGTGACTGACAGAGAGAACGATCAGAGCTCCTCCCCTGCACACGCTCTCTGGGTCTTTAGAATAATCACTGTGAGCTGTTAGCTCACTTATATTTCACATATTCATCCAAATCAAAAGGTCGGAAGACCAAAACCATGTTGCACGTGACACATTCGGACAATCTTGTCCTTGAATTACCGCTGGTTGTGAATTGCGCTCAAAAAATATTGACTCTTCTCTGACCAGCTGACATAAAGCACACTTTCAATAAATATGAGACAAATTATATTCACGATGTTCTAACAGACAGGATTCACACACAACTGCTAATCTGCTAATGTCCGATTCGTGACCTAATGACTCCTTTGAACTGAATCATTTTAACACTGAACTCACCAATCAGTTTATTAATTTACTCAGAACGCATCTGAAATGAGAACACAAGTGTGCTTACCCAATTAAGCAAGAGTGGGTGGTAAGAATGAGTTTTAATTATCAACAGTATTTCAGCTTATTTCTGTTGACAATGTGTTGTAAAATAAATCATTTAGACAGGAGTGAGGTGAAACCAGAACAGTTGTTATTAGCTAGCTGATCATTTTTATTAAATTGCATATGGCAAAAATTAGACTATTTGTTAATTTGTAATGTTACTTTTTAATATTGATATGATTATATACCAAAACAATTATCTGTAGTGTAAAAAATGTTTGGTAACTGTCAGATTATTATTGTATGTTTGACCAATACAATCTTTTGTTTCCACTGCCATTTTTAACTTATTTAAAGAAGTTTGATTACATTCTATTTTAGATTTGAATGCACAATTGTTTTTTAAATAAATAAGAATTCAACACTTTACACACATCTGTTATTTTGTCTTAGTTATGTTTAGTTAGTAAAGTCTGGTGCCTTTAGTCTCTTCAAGGAAGGTATAAGGTGGAAGATATACAGTTTATTATTAATTCAACAATAGTATCAGATCAGTATCGGGTATCGACAGATACACAAAGCCCAGGCATCGGTATCGGTATCGGGACTGAAAAAGTTGGATCGGTGCAGCCCTAGTTAAAATATGGAGTGTGGGAATCCTTTGGGTATCCAAATAGCAAATACAGTGTTGTTCTTGAAGATGGATCCAGTTTGCAAGAAATGTAGACAGAGAATGACTGCAAAAAAAGAAAATACATCAAACACGTTCTCCCATATTCATGAACACCATCCCCTCATACAGATAAAAGCATGCTCCATTTATAACTTAAGGCCATATTGTTTCCATGTTGTAGAGAGAATTTACACTATAAATAGATGTCACAAAAATGACAAAACATGGATGGATGAATAAATAAAAAATATAAATCAAATCACTATATGCGTATGTCTATGAATGTACAGCCAAAAAACTGCTATATACTATAAATCCATATTCTGCTTGTTCTGTGTACCTGTTTACCATTTATTTAACACATTAACATGTCCAGAGCTGCTATGAGAGACAACTTAAAGGGATAATTCACCCAAAAATAAATTGTGTCATCATTTACTCACCCTCAAGTTGTTCCAAAGCTGTATGAGTTTGTTTGTTCGGCTGAACACAAAAGAAGATCGTTAGAAGAATGTTTGTAACCAAGGAGATAGAGCAACTATTGACTACCATAGTAGTAAAAGAAATACTATGGTAGTCAATAGTTGCTCTATCTGCTTTGTTACAAACATTCTTCTAACTATCTTGTTTTGTGTTCAGCAGAACAAACAAACTCATACAGCTTTGGAACAACTTGAGTGTGAGTAAATGATGACAGAATTTTCATTTTTGGGTGAACTATCCCTTTAATGAGCATTTCATAACTTTATTCAAAATAATCATCAAATATACTCTAACTGAAACTCATTGAAGTTAAGTACAACCTTTCAAAGTAAAAGTTTAATTTACCTTGATTATTTATTTTTAGAAATAATAACAAAAATATATTGCTATTTTACAATACATTGTAGCCAACTTAAAGGGTTAGTTCACACAAAAATTAAAATGATGTCATTAATTCATCACCCTCACCCGTTCTACACCCGTAAGACCTCCATTCATCTTCTGAACACAAATGAAGAAATTTTTGTTGAAAGCTGATGGCTGAGAAAGGCCTCCATTGGCATTCAGTACATTTACACTCACAAGACCCATAAAAGGCGCTAAAATGTTGTTACAAAGTCCATCTCACTACAGTAAAACAATAATTTTACAAAGCAACGACAATAGTTTTTGTGCGCAAAAAAAATCGAAATAACAACTTTAGAAGACACGCTGTATCTAAAGCTGTTGAATTCTAGGGCTGTAATCTCCCAGTCGATTAGTCGATTATTGGTCGATACGTTCTGGCTCGACCAAAATTTTGATTGGTCGATTTTTTTGCAGCGTTCATTTAATTAGTTTTTGCCGCGTTCATTTAATCAGTTTTGCTGCGCCGCGTTCATTTAATCAGGTGGAAAGCACTAATTGCTAATGGGGGTGTTTTCAGAGCACCCCTGTTTCACTGGTATCAGTCTGCCTTCAGAACACCCCCATTGTTTTCACTTCTTTTGGATTAGCCCAACCAACTGGCGAAGAGAAGTCTCTCGCCCGTCCTTTGTTTTTCATTCCCCGCTGGCTCAAACGCACGCCAATAGCGGTAAACTTGAGGAACGCCCATCAACATACAGCGTCACAACACCACGCTTCAGTCGTGCCGCAAAAGTGGATCTGTACTGTCCGTTTTGCAGCGTTCATTTCATCAGTTTTGCCGCGTTCATTTCATCAGTTTTGCCGCGCCGCGTTCATTTCATCAGGTGGAAAGCACTAATTGCTAATGGGGGTGTTTTCAGAGCACCCCTGTTTCACAGGTAACAGTCTGTCTTCAAAACACCCCCATTGTTTTCACTTTTGGATTAGCCCAACCCACTGGAGAAGAGAGACGGATTGAAGAAGGCTAGTTTTCTGTAACTTATATTATTTATTTAATTGTGAGAGCGTTTTTTCTGCTCTTGATCTGGCTTGTTTAATAAATATTCATTTTTTTATTAAAGTGGACGTGCCTTTTGTGTTTAAGAGTAAAAACTTTAAGTTAATAGTCTATTCGTGTCTCAGCCGCGAAGCTGAGCTCAGCTCCTGTTCGAGCTGCACAGTGCGGCTGAAATTGTACTGTCTGTCAGTTATTATAATACATATGACAAAAACAATTGTCTAAATTATGTTGCATATTCCTCAAAAGTTATTGTGATGATATCTAGCTGACAATAGTACTATATTTTGGGAAATCATAGGCTATGATATTGCGCAGGTGCACGTGATGCAACGCTGTCAGAGCTGACACAGACTCGTGTGTCAGACTCATTTCAGTGCAAAATAATCAGCTCAAAAACTATTTAATATACTGCAAATAGCCTACTAGTTTTTTATGTTTATTTATAATTCATTTATGCAGACAACAAGGCTACCAAGTACTGCGCACAGTGCGCAGCTAATTAATTTAACGTTTTTTTCCCTTACGTCATTTTTAGTCGATTTTTAGTCGAAAATTTCAGGACTTCAGTCGACCAAGATTTTCTTTGGTTGATTACAGCCCTATTGAATTCTACATTGATTGTGCTTTAGGTCTCGGCATAGTGCTCAAAATGGGACTAAAGTGAGCACATGTATTCCCGAACGTCGAGATGCTTCGTGACTTCACATCAGAGGCCTACACAGAAGATAAGAACTTGTGGAATAAAGTCATTATTTGGATTTTTTTTTGCACACAAAAACTATTGTCGTCGTTTCGTAAAATTATTGTAGAGCCACTGTAGTGAGATGGACTTTCTAACAACGTGAGTGTAAATGTACTGAATCCCAATGGAGGGCTTGCTGAGGCCTTTCTCAGTCATCAGCTTTCAACAAAAATATCTTCATTTCTGTTCCGAAGATGAACGGAGGTCTTACGGGTGTCGAACGACATGAGGGTGAGTAATTAATGACATAATTTTTGGGTGAACTAACCCTTTAAAGTTATAACAACAACAATAGTAAATGTTTATTTAAACGTTATTTAAGATATAATATAGTTTTGTCTGTTTTAATTTAGTATACCTCTATTATATAGCCTACAAACAAACAACAGTTTTTTTTCTTTTACCTAAACAAAACATTTTATCTGATTGCATTTTCAATAAAATATTTGTATTAAATCATAAAATCCAAACAAATTATATCAGATAACCTTAAATTTCAGAAGAAATAAAATGCAGTTCATAAGACTATATTATCGTATAATTACTATCTTAAATAACAATTAATAAATTAAAAATAAAAATAAGTTAAGGTATTATGAATTTAATTGATTACACATGTTTTTGATTATACAAATGTTAATTAGTTTGCTTCATCTAGGTTAAATCCCACATTTCAATTACCTTATTTCCTTATTGTAGCTAGGGGTGGGCAATATGACCAAAATTATGTTTCACAATATGACTAATTTTATTTCACACTAAAAATATATTTCACAATATTCTTATTTATATATTTAATTATTCTGGAAAAAAAAACATAAAAGGGCTTTATATATTAAATAAATCCATAGAAATGAAAATAACTTTTCTTTTATTTAGTAAATTATTTATTTGGCAAACTAATTTAATAGCTAAATATAGTAAACAAAACACACACTCATCAAGTTTTTGATGAACTGCCCCCAGCAGATTGATATTAAATACAACTCATACGTACAATTATTGCTAAATAATTTTTCACCACTGTGTTATTGTTTTACTTCATCAATTCATAATATCTGAATATATTTTATATTTAACTATTATATTCATAATACATTATAGTTACTTTCTTTTAATTTTACAGGACATTATTAAAACTACTCATTTAAATTTGTTCTCCAGTACATTTTTGCCATGTCTGCATTTTTAAGGGGCTTGTTTTAGTTTTTGTGATAATACTTCAGCTTTAATCAACTGAGGGAACCGTTCCAAAATGACTAAAGAACAGCAGCACTATGAAAACCAAACAACAGCTACTTTTATTGTTGACTAAGTTGTTTAAATTAGACACACCTTATAACTGCATCATTATTTTACTATAGCCAGTAAACACTGACACACCGCACTCCCTCTCAATGCATAAGCACACACGTCTTTTCCATCAGTAATATGCAATCGGTTAAGTTGAATGTCAAGTTGTAATAATGTATCTAATGAAAGTAAAATTTTATCAGCTGATTCATTGGCCAATTGCTTACGCTTAAAAAATATAATGCATGCTGCGTATTTCGTAATTTTGCCTCAAATACAGAATTATGTACATTTGCTTTGACAAGCAAACTGAATGGGATTTTCGTGTTTAAATACTTGCTGTACACGTTAAAAACAGATTTAAATACACAGGCAAACAGCTCAACTAAACAAAACACAGCTGACAAGACTAACAGGACACCTGAACTAAACTGACAATAAATCAAAAACCATAGGCCAAACAAACAGACAAGGAACAGAAGAAAAATAACCTAAACTCATTACCAAACACAAACAGGAACATAAATCATAACAAACTGACTGTGTAACACCAGTATAACTACTTCCATCACAAACTTAAAATTACATTTATACATTTGACAGATAGTTTTATCCAAAGTGACTTACATGGCAGGAATAATTTATACAATCATAAAATTAAAGTATAACCATATTGTAAATAACATAAAAATATTCTTGTTAATTGACAAGTATTTCAGATGATCCTAAACTGATCCATAATTATAATAAAAAAAGACTATTTGTACTACCTATGCACATTAATAACTATATCTAATTTCACTGTTGTCATTCACAGGTGCCCACATTGTCTGCAATGATTATCAATCTTCAAAGTACATCCGAAACAGTTAACATAAACAAAGTTGACTGTGAAGTCAAATACTGTCTCCTCGCAGACACAACAGAAACGATACAACTAGCGCTCTGGGAATCACACATTAACTTGGTGCAAAACAACAAATCATTCAAATTCACAGAACTAGCTACAAGAACATATGAAGGAACAAAACGCCTAACAACTACACGGAACACGGTCATTACTGAATTGGCCACACCAGTGGCTTTCAATCCACCCTCAAGCACCGCCATTGAAGATGCCACACTCCTCCACTTGACTGCGCCACTGGAAAGTGCAAAGATCAGCTTGCTTAAACAGTGTCCAAAATGCCTGTCCGCCCAACCTGATTTCAATCCAAAACAGGAGTTCCACAGATGCCACAAGTGCAAATTTCTTAGAAAGTCTGAGAAATACACTACAAAATGTCATGGTATCCTCACATTCCAAATAAAAAACAGTGAAGTGGACATGAAAATCCCAAACTCCCTATTGAGCAAAATCCTAATGGAAAAAACAAACATCTCCCACATGGATGAGCAAGACATAGAAGAGATGCTGATCAACTGTGGAACTTTTGATGTGACCTATACATCTGCCTTCAACATCACACAAATTAAACAACCTACTGCCTCTCCAGAACAACAAGCAACACAATATGACAACACACCCACTAATCCACCATGCCCATCTGTTCAGACCAGTGAAAGCCCATCCTCAACACAAAAGAGAAAACAGGATACTGTCTGTTCTGCACCAGCCAAAAAAAACAAAGATAAAGAAGAAGAGATTCTACCTGATGACATGGCACTTGATGACTTGGCCAACTTATTTGAAAACTAGTTAATACTAGTAACTCCTATTACAAAACCACCAAACAATAACTAGTTCAAATTTGATTATTGTTGTTTCAAGACTTCCTTTTTTTTGATATTGTAACACTTATGTTCTTGTGATGTTCTTTTCACAAAACACTAGGATAACTACCAAGTAAACTATATAATGGTTATATGATAGTACTAAACAAATACTATAGAACATTTAATACCCTTTACTCTTTCACATTAAAATTTAAATATAGTAACCATATTCTTGTTTTAGCAAACTTAATTTTCTTATGTTGTACCACTTAAAACATGTTCATTTGTCAACATAATGTTTGCTACTCTGTATTTTCACTAATAAAACTACTATTGGTTAAACACTATTTTTAACATTTACTGTCTCATCTTTCTCCAGAATCCTATTATGATCTATAAAGACTATACTTATATGCATTGAAAAAGCATGCACAGTTTTATGGATATCAAACCATAGGTGGCGCAATTACTGTTAAAAAACTTTTAAAACCAAGTATTTCATATGGTAAACTGCCTGTATTGACTGTAAATAGTCTTTTCCATCTATGATCATATCATTTTCATATCATTTGTTAGATCTACTCATTCTGACTCTTTACGTCAATCATTATTTTTCTTTAAATAACTTTTGCATTTGGATGTCTATAATAGAGTCATTTCAATATGTGACCTTAACCAAGTGTCCCCGAAAGCCTTTAACTCCTCAAGGAATGCTCTGATCACATTTGGCCAAGTTTATCACTTAATTTAACCTGAGCTCTCAGTTTTAATTAATGTGCTTAAAAGCCTTAAATTCTAAAGCCTCAAATTGTTAAAGGCTTTAAATGCTTGAACCCCGCTAAATGCTGCTTGCAGCTTTAATTATTATTATTATTCTCCGCTAAAACGCATCGTGCAGCCCAAACCGTAGAAGCTGGAGCTTTGAAACTTTGTCAGATGGTAGTACAAAAATCGAGGAGAGGTTATCAAATTATGACCCCGATTGGCCTATAGGTGGCGCTATAGCAATCAATTGCGCGAAACTGCTCATAACTCCTAGACCGTATGTCGTAGACTCAAGTGTCTTATATCATTGGAAAGCTGAATACCTGACATAAAAAACGTATATCTCCGATTCCATTTCCGGTATGCAAATTTTTCCGCCATTTTGAATTTTGTCAAAAAACTACTTTTGCGAACTAGTCCTAGGTTTTTTGTCCGATCAGAACCAAACCAGTGCCAAAATATTCTCTGGAGTCTGAATATTAATAATCATTGAAAAAAAGTCATAATTTGGATTCACGGTTGTTAGGGGGCTTAAAATTGATGTTCAGGGCGGAGCCTATTTTACTAAAAAGGCTATAACTCTAGATCAAATTAAGATATCTTCACCAAATTTGGTACACATATGTATG
Source organism: Gobio gobio (assembly GCF_949357685.1). Classification (NCBI taxonomy): domain Eukaryota; kingdom Metazoa; phylum Chordata; class Actinopteri; order Cypriniformes; family Gobionidae; genus Gobio; species Gobio gobio. The sequence continues at coordinate 45,816,713 of NC_137101.1, read as the reverse complement.
GGCTCAGTCTTTGGTCACGATAAAACAATCGCGACGATTGGCCACTTGGTGGCGCTATAACATGAAAATAACATGAAAAAGGCTATGACCACCTGACCATTAGTCCAATTGACTTGAAAATTGGTATGCAGTGTCTTGGTCCAAGGTAGCATATATGTCTATGAGGAAATTGGCGTATCTCAAAAAACATGGCCGCCACAGCCAATTAAATTTGAGCACCTATTAGACAAGGTTAACAGAGGCCGATCGGAACGAAACTCAATAGGCATGTTTGACTCATGGTCTTAGAGGTCTGTAAGAATTTTGAAAGAAATCGGCCACTAGTTGGCGCTAACGAGTTTTGAGGCTCTGTAATCACGTGGTGTTGCACACATCCCCGAAATATGCATATCATTTGATAGATCTCCTCATACTGAACAACTTTGCCTCATAAACTATTTCTGTCAATCAAATTGTTCATTAAATATTTGTGATTATGTTTAAAACCTACTTTTGCGAACTAGTCCCTGGATTTTTGCCCGATCAGAATCAAACCAGTCTAGGACAATTCTCTGGACTCTCTAGATCAATAATTATTGAAAAAAAGTTGAACTTTTGCATTTGGATGGCTATAACAGGGTCATTTAGAAGAGGGGCGTAGCTAAATACACTCAAAAGCCTATAAATCCTAAAGGAAAACTCAAAACTTCACGAAAATTGTTATGTATATGTGACATAACATGTTGAAGAAGCATGCAAAGTTTCATGGAGATCGGACCATAGGTGGCGCTATAACTGTTAAAAAGCTTTGAAAACCATGTATTCCCTATGGTGAATTGCCTGTATTGGCTGTAAATGGTATTTTCCATCTCTGTAATCAGGTGGGGTAAAAAAACATCCACATAGTATGCAGAAATTATGATAGATCTCCTCATACTGAACAACTTTGCCTCAAGAACCAATACTGTCAATCAAATTGTTATTTATTTATTTATTCACAATTATGTTAAAAACGTATTACCTAAAATTGCCACCAGATGGCAGCAGAAGACCACTCATTGGTTCATTCTGCTTACTAAGCATATTTAAACTTTATAAAATCATTATAATAAATGTTGCAAATTACATTTTGTCAATGTTTATCAATTAATTTGTTCATTTGATTAATGTTTTGACAATAATTATTAAATTACAATTAAAATAATACCTGAAAATATGTTTTAAAGGGGAAAACCTGGAATAAGCTGTTTGTTACCCATCATTTATTTCAAATATCTATATCTCCAACAAAATGTGCATGTGAGTTAAGCACGTTTGAAGACATTAACTTGGAAAATGTGCCCATTAAATGAAAAACAGACATTTAAAATGAAAATGAGCCAATGAGTGGTTCTCTGCTGCCACCTGCTGGGCTTAAATTGTCATTTTGTCATACTATTTACTTATCATGTTCTATAATTCCTATTTAGACATTATAAAGTCACTATTACAATATTTACAATCACATTTTGTCTAATTAATTTATTTCAAATATATTATGGCGTATTACCTAAAATTGCCACCAGATGGCAGCAGAAGACCACTCATTGGCTTATCCTCTAAACTAATATTGTTCAATCATATTTAAACTGTGATCGTGCAGACCAAAGCGTAAATGCTAGGGACTTGAAACTTTATCAGATGGTAGTACAAAAATCGAGGCTAATGTTGTCAGAGAATGAACCCGATTGGCCAATAGGTGGCGCTACAGCAATCAAAAGCGCGAAATGGCTCATAACTCCTAAACCGTATGTCGTAGACTCAAGTGTCTTATATCATTGGAAAGGTGAGTCCATGACGAACAAAACGTATATCTCCGATTTCATTTCCGCCATGATAGATTTTCCGCCATTTTGCATTTTGTCAAAAAACTACTTTTGCAAACTAGTCCTAGGTTTTTTGCCGGATCGGAACCAAACCAGTGTCAAAATGTTCTCTGGAGTCAGATTATCAATAATTATCAAAAAAACGTCGAAATTTATATTCACGGTTGCTAAGGGGTGGAAAACGAATGTTGTGGGTGGAGCCTATTTTACTAAAATGGCTATAACTCAAGAACAAAATAAGATATCTTCACCAAACTTGGTACACATGTTTATGGGCTCATTCCTCGGTCTCGATATAAAAATCGCGACGATTGAACACTTGGTGGCGCTATAACACGAAAAAAACAGGAAAAGGGCTATAACCACCCGACCGCTAGTCCGATTGACTTGGAAATTGGTATGCAGTGTCTTGGTCCAAGGTCCCATGTATGTCTATAAGGACATTGGCGTATCTCAAAAAACATGGCCGCCACAGCCAATTAAATTTGAGCACCTATTAGACAAGGTTAACAGAGGCCGATCAGAACGAAACTCAATGGGCATGTTTGACTCATGGCCCTAGAGGTCTATAAGAATTTTGAAAGAAATCAGCCACTAGTTGGCGCTAACGAGTTGTATGGCTCTGTAATCACGTGGTGTTGCACACATCCACAAAATATGCATATCATTTGATAGATCTCCTCATATTGAACAACTTTGCCTCTAGAACCATTGCTGTCAATCAAATTGTTCATTAAATATTTGCAATTATGTTAAAAACCTACTTTTGCAAACTAGTCCCTGGTTTTTTGCCCGATCGGACCCAAACCAGTCTAGGACAATTCTCTAGACTCTCTAGATCATTAATTATCAAAAAAAAGTTCAACTTTTGCATTTGAATGGCTATAGCAGGGTGATTTAGAAGAGGGACATAGCAAAACACACTCAATAGCCTATAAATCTTAAAGGAAAACTTCAGGAAAATTGGTGGGCATGTGTGACATTAGATCCTTAACAAGCATACAAAGCTTTATAGAGATCGGACCATAGGTGGCGCTATAACTGTTAAAAGACTCCTGAACTCAGTCACGTGACTCACTTCACCCCCGCACACACATAAACATCCAGTCTTTTAACATTAACATCCACATACTGCAATTGCACTGCACTTTACGTCCCTATTGTTACTGCGTAACAACCTGTAATAAACCTTGCACATTATACTTCTTTATATATACATATTATATATTTTATGTTAACCACTTATTTTTAAGTCTACAGTTTATCTCACTTATCATATCCACATATTTTTTATATTTTTATTTTTATCTTATTTCCTATTTTTATCTTAACTTGATTTATTTATAATTCTACTTATGTTAATACTTTTTATTCTAATTTTATTCTATTTCTATTTAATTTCTTGTAACTGTTATTTGCACTGTCCATGGAGCGGACCTGTTTACATTTCACTGCCAGTTGTATATTGTGTATATAACTGTGTATGTGACAAATAAAACTCTTGAATCTTGAATCTTGAATCTAAAAACCATATGTTTCCTATGGTAAATTGCCTATATTGCCTGTAATTTGAGTTTTCCATCTATTATTTCAGTGTTTAAAATCTTGCTAAATAAAACTTAATGTATTTTGATGCTTGTGTGCTTAAAGGCCTTAAAGGCTTGAACCCCGCTAAATGCTGCTTGCAGCTTTAATTATTATTATTATTCTCCGCTAAAACGCATCGTGCAGCCCAAACCGTAGAAGCTGGAGCTTTGAAACTTTGTCAGATGGTAGTACAAAAATCGAGGAGAGGTTATCAAATTATGAGCCAGATTGGCCTATAGGTGGCGCTATAGCAATCAATTGCGCGAAACTGCTCATAACTCCTAAACCGTATGTCGTAGACTCAAGTGTCTTATATCACTGGAAAGCTGAATACCTGACGTAAAAAATGTATATCTCCGATTTCATTTCCGCCATTATAGATTTTCCGCCATTTTGAATTATGTCAAAAAACTACTTTTGCGAACTAGTCCCTGGATTTTAGCCCGATTGGAACCAAACCAGTGCAGAAATGTTCTCTGGAGTCTGAATATCAATAATTATTGAAAAAAAGTAGAAATTTCTATTCACTGTCGCTAAGGGGCGGAAAACGAATGTTGTGGGAGGAGCCTATTTTACTAAAATGGTTATAACTCAAGAACAGAATGAGATATATTTACCAAACTTGGTACACATGTGTATAGGCTGAGTTTTTATTCACGATAAAAAAATCGCGACGATTGAACACTTGGTGGCGCTATAACACGAAAAAAACATGAAAATGGCTATAACCACCCGACCGCTAGTCCGATTGACTTGAAAATTGGTATGCAGTGTCTTGGTCCAAGGTACCATGTATGTCTATGAGGACATTGGCGTATCTTAAAAAACATGGCTGCTATTGGCCAATAAAGTTTGAGCACCTCTAAGACAAAGTTAACGGAGGCCGATCGGAATGAAACTCGGTGGGCATGTTTGACTCATGGACTTAGAGGACTGTAAGAATTTTGAAAGAAATCGGCCACTAGTTGGCGCTAACGAGTTTTTTGGCTCTGTAATCACGTGGTGTGGCACACATCAACCAAATATACACATCATATGATAGCGCTCCTCATACTGAACAACTTTTCCTCTAGAAGCATTGCTGTCAATCAAATCGTTCATTAAATATTTGCGATTATGTTTAAAACCTACTTTTGCGAACTAGTCCCTGGATTTTTGCCTGATCGGAACCAAACCAGTATAGGACAATTCTCTGGACTCTCTAGATCAATAATTATCAAAAAAAGTTGAACTTTTGCCTTTGGATGGCTATAACAGGGTCATTTAGAAGAGGGGCGTAGCAAAATACACTCAAAAGCCTATAAATCCTAAAGGAAAACTCAAAACTTCACGAAAATTGTTATGTTTATGTAACATAACATGCTGAAAAATCATGCAAAGTTTCATGGAGATCGGACCATAGGTGGCGCTATAACTGTTAAAAAGCTTTGAAAAAAATTGTAATCCTATGGTGAAATGCCTGTATTGGCTGTAAATGGTATTTTCCATCTCTGTAATCAGGTGGGGTTAAAAACATCCACATAATATGCATATATTATGATAGATCTCCTCATGTTAAACAACTTTGCCTTAAGAACCAATACTGTCAATCAAATCGTTCATTAAATATTAACGATTATGTTAAAAACCTCTTTTTGCAAACTAGTAATAGATTTTTCGACTTGATCAGAACCAAACCAGTGTCTTTAGAGCAATAATTATAAAAAAAGTTAAATTTTTGCATCTGAATGGTTATAACAGGGTAATTTCAAGATGTGGCCTTGACCAAGTGTCTCCAAATGCCTATATCTATTCAATGAATGTTCAGATCTACTTAAAAACAAGTCAGTACATGTATCCTATGCCTCTTAACAAGCATGAAAAATTTCAGACAGATCAGACAATATTTGCCTCTATAACAGTTAAAAAGGTGAAAATTACAGAGTTCATATCAAAATAATGGTATATTAAGCCAATAAGTGGTCGTTTGCTGCCCCCCGCTGTTCATTTTATTGTACTACACACAAAATAATTGATCTCTAAGTCATATTTAACTGCTCATAACTCCTAAACCGTATGTCGTAGACTCAAGTGTCTTGTATCATTAGAAAGGTGAGTCCATGATGAACAAAACTAATATGTTAAACGAATGTTGTGGGAGGAGCTTATTTTACTAAAATGGCTATAACTCAAGAACAAAATGAGATATCTTAACCAAACTTGGTACACATGTGTATGGGCTTAGTCTTGGTTATAATAAGCCAATAATTGGTCGTTTGCTGCCCCCTGCTGTTCATTTTATTGTACTACACACAAAAAATTGATCTATAAGTCATATTTAGACTTAAAAAAAATCACTATTTAAACATTTACATCACATGTAGTCAAAATTAATCTATTAAGTATTACTACTGACAATTGTGTCACATTGAGAAATGTGAATCTTGAAGGAGACTTGCAGGAATTTTGTTATGTTTACTGCAACATCATATAGTTATAATGTCTGTATCTACAACATAATTTGTGTGTAGCCAAATGTTTCTGAATACACTTTTAATAATCTGATTAATAGTTACAAAAATCTATGTGAAATGATTATAGACCATAGCATTTAAAAAAATGTGTGTGTGTGTGTGTGTGTGTGTGTGTGTGTGTGTGTGTGTGTGTGTGTGTGTGTGTGTGTGTGTGTGTGTGTGTGTGTGTGTGTGTGTGTGTGTGTGTGTGTGTGTGTATAAGCATGTATAATGGAATTAACATGGAAGACCAATTTGATATTTAAGTGAAGCAACTGTGAAAAGACTTTATTAATAAGTAGAATGTCCAGCAGAGGGCAGCAGAAGACCACTTATTGACTCACTTTCCTTATAAAGTTTGATTTTCCACAGTATTTTGCACTAAAGCAATTACTATTATAACACAATCATATTTTGTAAGAGTTGACACTTCACATAATTACTAGCAATGTGGTAAATCATGATAAATCACATTAGAAACATGGTAAATCATGGTAAATAATACTAGAACATGGTATATCATGGTAAATTATGCTAGAACAGGGTACATCATGGTGAACCATGGTAAATCATGCTAGAAACATGGTTAATCATAGTAAATAATACTAGAACATGGTATATCATTGTAAATTATGCTACAACAGGGTAAATCACGGTAGACTATGGTAAATCATGCTAGAAACATGGTTATTCATAGTAAATAATACTAGAACGTGATGTATTTCACAAAAAAAATTTGACATGCTCATAGACCATTAAAAGATATTTTCACAATTACATATCTCAAAAACATTTTGTGTGTGTGTGTGTGTAACCATGCATAATGGAACAACTGGTTTGAAGACTGTTTTAGAGACTATTTTACTAAAAGGGCTATAACTCAGGAACGAAATGAGATATCTTCACCAAACTTGGTACACATGTGTATGGGCTGAGTCTTTGGTCACAGTAAAATTAATTGTGAGGACTGAAAACTTGGTGGCGCTATAACATGAAAAAAACATGAAAAGGGCTATAACCACCCGACTGCTAGTCCGATTGACTTGAAAATTGGTATGCAGTGTCTTGGTCCAAGGTACCATGCATGTCTATGAGGACATTGGCGTACCTTAAAAAACATGGCCGCCATTGGCCAATGAAATTTGAGCACCTATTAGACAAGGTTAACAGAGGCCGATCGGAACAAAACTTGGTGAGCATGTTTGACTCATGGTCCTAGAGGTCTGTAATAATTTTTTAAGAAATTGGCCACTAGTAGGCGCCAACGAATTTTACGGCTCTGTAATCACGTGATGTTTCACATATTTCCACAATATTGATATAATTTGATAGATCTCCTCATACTGAACAACTGTGCCTCTAGAAACATTGCTTTCAATCAAATCGTTCATTAAATATTCGTAATTATGTTAAAAACCTACTTTTGCAAACTAGTCCCGTTTTTTTTGCCCGATCGGAGCCAAACAAGTCTAGGACAATTCTCTGCACTATCTAGATCAATAATTATCAAAAAAGTTGAACTTTTGCATCTGGATGGCTATAACAGGGTCATTTAGAAAAGAGGCGTGGCAAAATACACTCAAAAGCCTATAAATTCTAAGGGAAAGCTCAAAACTTCACGAAAATTGGTGGGCATATGTGACATTAGATCCTTAACAAGCATTAAACGTTTTATAGAGATCGGACCATAGGTGGCGCTATAACTGTTAAAAACCTTTTAAAACCATGTTTCTTATGGTAAATTGCCTGTAAATTGACTTTTCCATCTATTATTTCAGTGTTTAAAATCTTGCTAAATAAAACTTAACGTCTTTTGATGCTTGTGTGCTTAAAGGCCTTAAAGGCTTGAACCCCGCTAAATGCTGCTTGCAGCTTTAATTATTATTATTATTCTCCGCTAAAACGCATCGTGCAGCCCAAACCGTAAGTGCTAGAGACTTGAAACTTGGTCACAAGGTAGTACAAAAATCGAGGAGAGGTTATCAAAATATGAGCCCGATTGGCCAATAGGTGGCGCTATAGCGCAAAAAACAAAAAAACTGCACTATTTTGCTTATATCTCAATAACCCTTTGTCCCAGATCCAAGTGTCTTACATCATTGGAATCCTTGGCTCAAGCCGAACAAAAAATATAGCAGGTTTTTTATTTCCGGTATGCAAATTTTCCCGCCATTTTGGATTTTGTCCAAAACCTACTTTTGCAAACTAGTCCCTGGATTTTTGCCCGATCGGAACCAAACCAGTGCAGAAATGTTCTCTGGAGTCTGAATATCAATAATTATCGAAAAAAAGTTTAAATTTCGATTAACGGTTGCTAAGGGGCCTCAAAACGTCAAAATGGGCGGAGCATAATATTTAAAAAAAGCTATAACTTAGGAAGTAAATGAGATAACTTCACCAAACTTGGTACACATGTGTATATGCTGAGTTTTTGGTCACGATAAAAAAATCGCGATGATTGGGCTCTAGGTGGCGCTATAACACAAAAAAAACATGAAAATGGCTATAACCACCCGACCGCTAGTCCGATTGACTTGAAAATTTGTATGCAGTGTCTTGGTCCAAGGTACCATATATGTCTATGAGGACATTGGCGTATCTCAAAAAACATGGCTGCTATCGGCCAATGAAGTTTGAGCACCTCTAAGACAAGGTTAACGGAGACCGATCGGAATGAAACTCGGTGGGCGTCTTTGTCTCATGGCCCTAGAGGTCTGTAAGAATTTTGAAAGAAATCGGCCACTAGTTGGCGCTAACGAGTTTTATGGCTCTGTAATCACGTGGTGTTGCACACATCAACCAAATATACATATCATATGATAGGTCTCCTCATGCTGAACAACTTTGCTTCTAGAAGTATTGCTGTCAATCAAATCGTTCATTAAATATTTGTAATTATGTTTAAAACCTACTTTTGCGAACTAGTCCCTGGATTTTTGCCCGATCAGAATCAAACCAGTCTAGGACAATTCTCTGGACTCTCTAGATCATTAATTATCAAAGAAAAGTTCAACTTTTGCATTTCAATGGCTATAGCAAGGTGATTTAGAAGAGGTACATAGCAAAACACACTCAATAGCCTATAAATCTTAAAGGAAAACTCAAAACTTCACGAAAATTGGTGGGCATGTGTGACATTAGATCCTTAACAAGCATACAAAGCTTTATAGAGATCGGACCATAGGTGGCGCTATAACTTTTAAAAACCATATGTTTCCTATGGTAAATTGCCTATATTGCCTGTAATTTGAGTTTTCCATCTATTATTTAAGTGTTTAAAATCTTGCTAAATAAAACTAAATGTATTTTGATGCTTGTGTGCTTAAAGGCCTTAAAGGCTTGAACCCCGCTAAATGCTGCTTGCAGCTTTAATTAGGGGTTCAAGCACGAAGTGCTGAACACCTATTGTATTTGTGCTGATTTTTATTATTATTATTATTAGGGGTTCAAGCACGAAGTGCTGAAACCCTATTGTAATTGTAAGGGTTTTTATTATTATTATTCTCCGCTAAAACGCATCGTGCAGCCCAAACCGTAAAGGCTGGAGCATTGAAACTTTGTCAGATGGTAGCCCAAAAATCGAGGAGAGGTTATCAAATTATGAGCCAAATTGGCCTATAGGTGGCGCTATAGCAATCAATTGCGCGAAACTGCTCATAACTCCTAAACCGTAAGTCATAGACTCAAGTGTCTTATATCATTGGAAAGCTGAATACCTGACGTAAATAATGTATATCTCCGATTTCATTTCCGGTAGGCAAATTTTTCCGTCATTTTGAATTTTGTTGAAAAACTACTTTTGCGAACTAGTCCCTGGATTTTAACCCGATCGGAACCAAACCAGTGCAGAAATGTTCTCTGGAGTCTGAATATCAATAATTATCGAAAAAAAGTTGAAATTTCGATTCACGGTTGCTAAGGTGCGGAAAACGAATGTTGTGGGAGGAGCCTATTTTACTAAAATGGCTATAACTCAAGAACAAAATGAGATATCTTTACCAAACTTGGTACACATGTGTATGGGCTGAGTCTTTGGTCACGATAAAACAATCGCGACGATTGAACACTTGGTGGCGCTATAACACAAAAAAAACATGAAAATGGCTATAACCACCCGACCGCTAGTCCAATTGACTTGAAAATTGGTATGCAGTGTCTTGGTCCAAGGTACCATATATGTCTATGAGGACATTGGCGTATCTCAAAAAACATGGCCGCTATCGGCTAATGAAGTTTGAGCACCTCTAAGACAAGGTTAACGGAGGCCGATCGGAATGAAACTCGGTGGGCATGTTTGACTCATGGCCCTAGAGGTCTGTAAGAATTTTGAAAGAAATCGGCCTCTAGTTGGCGCTAACGAGTTTTATGGCCCTGTAATCACGTGGTGTTGCACACATAAACCAAATATACATATCATATGATAGGTCTCCTCATGCTGAATAACTTTGCCTCTAGAAGCATTGCTGTCAATCAAAGCGTTCATTAAATATTTGCAATTATGTTTAAAACCTACTTTTGCGAACTAGTCCCTGGATTTTTGCCTGATCGGAACCAAACCAGTCTAGGACAATTCTCTGGACTCTCTAGATTAATAATTATTGAAAAAAAATTGAACTTTTGCATTTGGATGGCTATAACAGGGTCATTTAGAAGAGGGGCGTAGCAAAATACACTATACAGCTTATAAATCCTAAAGGAAAACTCAAAACTTCACGAAAATTGTTATGTATATGTGACATAACATGCTGAAGAAGCATGCAAAGTTTTATGGAGATCGGACCATAGGTTGCGCTATAACTGTTAAAAAGCTTTGAAAACCATGTATTCCCTATGGTGAATTGCCTGTATTGGCTGTAAATGGTATTTTCTATCTCTGTAATCAGGTGGGGTAAAAAACATCCACATAATGTGCAGAAATTATGATAGATCTCTTCATACTGAACAACTTTGCCTCAAGAACCAATACTGTCAATCAAATTGTTATTTATTTATTCACAATTATGTTAAAAACGTATTACCTAAAATTGCCACCAGATGGCAGCAGAAGACCACTCATTGGTTCATTCTGCTTACTAAGCATATTTAAACTTTATAAAATCATTATAATAAATGTTGCAAATGACATTTTGTCAATGTTTATCAATTAATTTGTTCATTTGATTAATGTTTTTACAATAATTATTAAATTACAATTAAAATAATGCCTGAAAATATGTTTTAAAGGGGAAAACCTGGAATAAGCTATTTGTTACCCATCATTTATTTCAAATATCTATATCTCCAACAAAATGTGCATGTGAGTTAAGCACGTCTGAAGACATTAACTTGGAAAATGTGCCAATTAAATGAAAAACAGACATTTAAAATGAAAATGAGCCAATGAGTGGTTCTCTGCTGCCACCTGCTGGGCTTAAATGGTCTTTTTGTCATTCTATTTACTTATCATGTTCTATAATTCCTATTTAGACATTATAAAGTCACTATTACAATATTTACAATTACATTTTGTCAAATTAATTTATTTCAAATATATTATGGCGTATTACCTAAAATTGCCACCAGATGGCAGCAGAAGACCACTCATTGGCTTATCCTCTAAACTAATATTGTTCAATCATATTTAAACTGTGATCGTGCAGACCAAAGCGTAAATGCTAGAGACTTGAAACTTTATCAGATGGTAGTACAAAAATCGAGGCTAATGTTGTCAGAGTATGAACTTGATTGGCCAATAGGTGGCGCTACAGCAATCAAAAGGGCGAAATGGCTCATAACTCCTAAACCGTATGTCGTAGACTCAAGTGTCTTATATCATTGGAAAGGTGAGTCCATGACGAATAAAACGTATATCTCCGATTTCATTTCCGCCATGATAGATTTTCCGCCATTTTGCATTTTGTCAAACAACTACTTTTGCAAACTAGTCCTAGGTTTTTTGCCGGATCGGAACCAAACCAGTGTCAAAATGTTCTCTGGAGTCAGATTATCAATAATTATCAAAAAAAGTCGAAATTTATATTCACGGTTGTTAAGGAGCGTAAAAATAATCGTTCAGGGGGGAGCCTATTTACTAAAAGGGCTATAACTCAGGAACAAAATGAGATATCTTCACCAAACTTGGTACACATGTGTATAGGCTGAGTCTTTGGTCACGATAAAAAAATCGCGACGATTTAACACTTGGTGGCACAATAACGTGAAAAAACATCAAAATGGCTTTAACCACCTGACCGCTGGTCCGATTGACTTGAAAATTGGTATGCAGTGTCTTGGTCCAAGGTACCAAGTATGTCTATGAGGACATTGGCGTATCTTAAAAAACATGGCTGCCACAGCCAATTAAATTTGAGCACCTATTAGACAAGTCTCATGGCCCTAGAGGTCTGTAAGAATTTTGAAAGAAATCGGCCACTAGTTGGCGCTAACGAGTTTTACGGCTCTGTAATCACGTGGTGTTGCACACATCCACGAAATATGCATATCATTTGATAGATCTCCTCATACCAAACAACTTTTTCTCTAGAACTGTTGCTGTCAATTAATATGTTCATTAAATATTCCTGAGTATGTTCAAAACCTACTTTTGCGAACTAGTCCCTGGTTTTTTGCCCGATTGGAACCAAACTAGTCTAGGATAATTCTCTGGACTCTCTAGATCAATAATTATTGAAAAAAAGTTGAACTTTTGCATTTGAATGGCTATTACAGGGTCATTTAGAAAAGAGGTGTGGCAACATACACTCAAAAGCCTATAAATTCTAAGGGAAAACTCAAAACTTCACGAAAATTGTTTTTGCATATGTAAGATAACATCTTTAACAAGCATGCAAAGTTTTATGGAAATCGGACCATAGGTGACGCTATAACTGTTAAAAGCCTTTTAAAACCACGTATTTCCTATTGTAAATTGCCTGTATTGACTGTAAATGGTATTTTCCATCTATTATTTCAGTGTTTAAAATCTTGCTAAATAAAAATTAATGTCTTTTGATGTTTGTGTGCTTAAAGGCCTTAAAGGCTTGAACCCCGCTAAATGCTGCTTGCAGCTTTAATTATTATTATTATTATTATTCAGACCTAAAACGCATCGTGCAGACCAAACTGTAAGGGCTAGAGACTTGAAACTTGGCCAATAGGTAGTACAAAAATCGAGGAGAGGTTATCAAATTATGACCCCGATTGGCCTATAGGTGGCGCTATAGCAATCAATTGCGCGAAACTGCTCATAACTCCTAGACCGTATGTTGTAGACTCAAGTGTTTTATATCATTGGAAAGCTGAATACCTGACGTAAAAAATGTATATCTCCGATTTCATTTCCGGTATGCAAATTTTTCCGCCATTTTGAATTTTGTCAAAAAACTACTTTTGCAAACTAGTCCTAGGTTTTTTGTCCGATCGGAACCAAACCAGTGCCAAAATGTTCTCTGGAGTCTGAATATTAATAATCATTGAAAAAAAGTCATAATTTGGATTCAAGGTCGTTAAGGGGCTTAAAAATTGACGTTCAGGGCGGAGCCTATTTTACTAAAAAGGCTATAACTCTAGATCAAAATAAGATATCTTCACCAAACTTGGTACACATATGTATGGGCTCAGTCTTTGGTCACGATAAAACAATCGCGACGATTGGCCACTTGGTGGCGCTATAACATGATAATAACATGAAAAAGGCTATGACCACTTGACCATTAGTCCGATTGACTTGAAAATTGTTATGCAGTGTCTTGGTCCAAGGTACCATATATGTCTATGAGGAAATTGGCGTATGTCAAAAAACATGGCCGCCACAGCCAATTAAATTTGAGCACCTATTAGACAAGGTTAACGGAGGCCGATCGGAACGAAACTCTGTGGGCATGTTTGACTCATGGCCCTAGAGGTCTGTAAGAATTTTGAAAGAAATCGGCCACTAGTTGGCGCTAACGAGTTTAATGGCTCTGTAATCACGTGGTGTTGCACACATCCACAAAATATGCATATCATATGATAGGTCTCCTCATACTAAACAACTTTGCCTCTTGAACTATTGCTGTCAATCAAATCGTTCATTAAATATTTGTTATTATGTTTAAAACCTACTTTTGCGAACTAGTCCCTGGATTTTTGCCCGATCAGAACCAAACCAGTGTAGGACAATTTTCTGGACTCTCTTGATCAATAATTATCGAAAAAAAGTTGAACTTTTGTATTTGGATGGCTATAACAGGGCCATTTAGAAGAGGGGCGTGGCAAAATACACTCAAAAGCCTATAAATCCTAAAGAAAAACTCAAAACTTCACGAAAATTGACATGTATATATGTCATAACATGTTGAAGAAGCATGCAGAGTTTCATGGAGATCGGACCATAGTTGGCGCTATAACTGTTAAAAAGCTTTGAAAACCATGTATTCCCAATGGTGAATTGCCTGTTTTGGCTGTAAATGGTATTTTCTATCTCTGTAATCAGGTGGGGTAAAAAACATCCACATAATGTGAAGAAATTATGATAGATCTCCTCACACTGAACAACTTTGCCTCAAGAACCAATACTGTCAATCAAATTGTTATTTATTTATTCACAATTATGTTTAAAACGTATTACCTAAAATTGCCACCAGATGGCAGCAGAAGACCACTCATTGGTTCATTCTGCTTACTAAGCATATTTAAACTTTATAAAATCATTATAATAAATGTTGCAAATGACATTTTGTCAATGTTTATCAATTAATTTGTTCAGTTGATTAATGTTTTTACAATAATTATTAAATTACAATTAAAATAATGCCTGAAAATATGTTTTAAAGGGGAAAACCTGGAATAAGCTATTTGTTACCCATCATTTATTTCAAATATCTATATCTCCAACAAAATGTGCATGTGAGTTAAGCACGTTTAAAGACATTAACTTGGAAAATGTGCCCATTAAATGAAAAACAGACATTTAAAATGAAAATGAGCCAATGAGTGGTTCTCTGCTGCCACCTGCTGGGCTTAAATGGTCATTTTGTCATACTATTTACTTATCATGTTCTATAATTCCTATTTAGACATTATAAAGTCACTATTACAATATTTACAATTACATTTTGTCAAATTAATTTATTTCAAATATATTATGGCGTATTACCTAAAATTGCCACCAGATGGCAGCAGAAGACCACTCATTGCCTTATCCTCTAAACTAATATTGTTCAATCATATTTAAACTGTGATCGTGCAGACCAAAGCGTAAATGCTAGAGACTTGAAACTTTATCAGATGGTAGTACAAAAATCGAGGCTAATGTTGTCAGAGTATGAACCCGATTGGCCAATAGGTGGCGCTACAGCAATCAAAAGCGCGAAATGGCTCATAACTCCTAAACCCTATGTTGTAGACTCAAGTGTCTTATATCATTGGAAAGGTGAGTCCATGGCAAACAAAACGTATATCTCCAATTTCATTTCCGCCATGATAGATTTTCCGCCATTTTGCATTTTGTCAAAAAACTACTTTTGCAAACTACTCCTAGGTTTTTTGCCGGATCGGAACCAAACCAGTGTCAAAATGTTCTCTGGAGTCAGTTTATCAATAATTATCAAAAAAACGTCTAAATTTATATTCACGGTTGTTAAGGAGCGTAAAAATAATTGTTCAGGGGGGAGCCTATTTACTAAAAGGGATATAACTCAGGAACAAAATGAGATATCTTCACCAAACTTGGTACACATGTGTATAGGCTGAGTCTTTGGTCACGATAAAAAAATTGCGACGATTTAACACTTGGTGGCACAATAACATGAAAAAACATCAAAATGGCTTTAACCATCTGACCGCTAGTCCGATTGACTTGAAAATTGGTATGCAGTGTCTTGGTCCAAGGTACCAAGTATGTCTATGAGGACATTGGCGTATCTTAAAAAACATGGCTGCCACAGCCAATTAAATTTGAGCACCTATTAGACAAGTCTCATGGCCCTAGAGGTCTGTAAGAATTTTCAAATAAAACGGCTTCTAGTTGGCGCTAATGAGTTTTATGGCTCTGTAATCACGTGGTGTTGCACACATCCACGAAATATACATGTCATTTGATATATTCTAAGGGAAAACTCAAAACTTCACGAAAATTGGTGGGCATATGTGACATTAGATCCTTAACAAGCTTGCAAAGCTTTATAGAGCTCGGACCATAGGTGGCGCTATAACTGTTAAAAACCTTTTAAAACCATATGTTTCCTATGGTAAATTGCCTATATTGCCTGAAAATTGACTTTTCCATTTATTATTTCAGTGTTTAAAATCTTGCTAAATAAAACTTAATGTCTTTTGATGCTTGTGTGCTTAAAGGCCTTAAAGGCTTGAACCCCGCTAAATGCTGCTTGCAGCTTTAATTAGGGGTTCAAGCACGAAGTGTTGAAACCCTATTGTATTTGTGCTGATTTTTATTATTATTATTATTCTGCCGTAAAACGCATCGTGCAGCCCAAACCGTAAGTGCTGGAGCTTTGAAACTTTGTCAGATGGTAGTACAAAAATCGAGGAGAGGTTATCAAATTATGAGCCAGATTGGCCTATAGGTGGCGCTATAGCAATCAATTGCGCGAAACTGCTCATAACTCCTAAACCGTATGTCGTAGACTCAAGTGTCTTATATCATTGGAAAGGTGAGTCCCTGACGAACAAAACGTATATCTCCGATTTCATTTCCGTCATAATAGATTTTCCGCCATTTTGAATTTTGTCAAAAAACTACTTTTGCGAACTAGTCCCTGGATTTTTGCCCGATCGGAACCAAACCAGTGCAGAAATGTTCTCTGGAGTCTGAATATCAATAATTATCGAAAAAAAGTATAAATTTCGCTTCAAGGTCGCAAAGGGGCGGAAAACGAATGTTGTGGGAGGAGCCTATTTTACTAAAATGGCTATAACTCAAGAACAAAATGAGATATCTTTACCAAACTTGGTACACGTGTGTATGGGCTGAGTCTTTGGTCACGATAAAACAATCGAGACGATTGACCACTTGGTGGCGCTATAACACGAAAAAAACATGAAAATGGCTATAACCACCCGACCGCTAGTCCGATTGACTTGAAAATTGGTATGCAGTGTTTTGGTCCAAGGTACCATATATGTCTATGAGGACATTGGCGTATCTCAAAAAACATGGCTGCTATCGGCTAATGAAGTTTGAGCACCTCTAAGACAAGGTTAACGGAGGCCGATCGGAATGAAACTTGGTGGGCATCTTTGACTCATGGCCCTAGAGGTCTGTAAGAATTTTGAAAGAAATCGGCCACTAGTTGGCGCTAACGAGTTTTATGGCTCTGTAATCACGTGGTGTTGCACACATCAACCAAATATACACATCATATGATAGGTCTCCTCATGTTGAACAACTTTGCCTCTAGAAGCATTGCTGTCAATCAAACCGTTCATTAAATATCCGCGATTATGTTTAAAACCTACTTTTGCAAACTAGTCCCTGGATTTTTGCCCGATGGGAACCAAACCAGTCTAAAACAATTCTCTGGACTCTCTAGATCAATAATTATCGAAAAAAAGTTGAACTTTTGCATTTGGATGGCTATAACAGGGTCATTTAGAAGAGGAGCTTAGCAAAATACACTATAAGGCTATAAATCCTAAAGGAAAACTCAAAACTTCACGAAAAATGTTATGTATATGTATCATAACATGTTGAAGAATCCTGCAAAGTTTCATGGAGATCGGACCCTAGGTGGCGCTATAACTGTTAAAACGCTTTGAAAACCATGTATTCCCAATGGTGAAATGCCTGTATTGGCTGTAAATGGTATTTTCCATCTCTGTAATCAGGTGGGGTTAAAAACATCCACATAATATGCATAAATTATGATAGATCTCCTCATACTGAACAACTTTGCTTCAAGAACCAATACTGTCAATCAAATCGTTATTTAAACATTCACAATTATGTTAATAACCTCATTTTGCAATCTAGTCCTAGATTTTTTTGCCCGATCGGAACCAAACCACTGTAGTACGATTCTCTGGACTCTTTAGAGCAATAATTATTTAAAATAAAGTTAAACTATTGCATCTGAATGGCTATAACATTATTTCAAGGTGTGGCCTTGGCCAAGTGTCCCCAAATGCCTAAATCTATTCAATGAATGCTCAGATATTCTTAAAAAACAAGTCAGAACATGTGTAATATGCCTCTAAACAAGCATGATCATTTTCAGACAGATAGGACAATATTTGCCTCTATAACAGTTAAAAAGCTGAAAATTATGAAAATAATGGTATATTAAGTGGTTGTTTGCTGCCCCCCGCTGTTCATTTTATTGTACTACACTCTAATATTGATGTATAAGTCATATTCAGACTTTAAATAAATCACTATTTTAACATTTACAAT
The DNA here is from genome assembly GCF_949357685.1 of Gobio gobio. Lineage (NCBI taxonomy): Eukaryota > Metazoa > Chordata > Actinopteri > Cypriniformes > Gobionidae > Gobio > Gobio gobio. The sequence goes on along the minus strand of NC_137101.1, from coordinate 45,798,420 downwards.
CACATTTAGTTAAAATTTATCTATTAAGTATTATTATTGACAATTGTCACATTGAGAAATGTGAATCTTGAAGGAGACTTGCAGGAAACATTTTGTTTACTGCAACATCATATAGTTAAAATGTCTGTATCTACAACAAAATGTGTTTGTGTGTGTGTGTGTGTGTGTGTGTGTGTGTGTGTGTGTGTGTAGTCCTATTTTTCTGAATACATTTTTAATAATCTGATTAATAGTTACAAAGAGCTATGTGAAATGATTATAGACCATAGTTTGTGAAAAAGTGTGTGTGTGTGTGTGTGTGTGTGTGTGTGTGTGTGTGTGTGTGTGTGTGTGTGTGTGTGTGTGTGTGTGTGTGTGTGTGTGTGTGTGTGTGTGTGTGTGTGTGTGTGTGTGTGTGTGTGTGTGTGTGTGTGTGTGTGTGTGTGTGTGTGTGTATAAGCATGCATAATGGAATTAACATGGAAGACCAATTTGATATATAACTGATTTTATAGTGTTTATTGCAAAGCAACTGTGAAAAGACTTTATTAATAAGTAGAATGTCCAGCAGAGGGCAGCAGAAGACCACTCATTGGTTCATTCTGTCCACTAAGCATATATATAAACTCTAAAAAAAACATTATAATAGCATTGAAAATGACATTTTGTCAATGTTTATCAATTAATTTGTTCATTTGATTAATGTTTTTACAATAATTATTAAATTACAATTAAAATAATGCCTGAAAATATGTTTTAAAGGGGAAGACCTGGAATAAGCTATTTGTTACCCATCATTTATTTCAAATATTTATATCACCAACAAAATGTGCATGTGAGTTAAACACGTTTGAAGACATTAATTTGGAAAATGTGCCCATTAAATGAAAAACAGACATTTAAAATGAAAATGAGCCAATGAGTGGTTCTCTGCTGCCACCTGCTGGGCTTAAATAGTCATTTTTTCATACTATTTACTTATCATGTTCTATAATTCCTATTTAGACATTATAAAGTCATTATTACAATATTTACAATCACATTTTGTCAAATTAATTTATCTCAAATATATTATGGCGTATTACCTAAAATTGCCACCAGATGGCAGCAGAAGACCACTCATTGGCTTATCCTCTAAACTAATATTGTTCAATCATATTTAAACTGTGATCGTGCAGACCAAAGCGTAAATGCTAGAGACTTGAAACTTCATCAGATGATAGTACAAACATCGAGGCTAATGTTGTCAGAGTATGAACCCGATTGGCCAATAGGTGGCGCTAGAGCAATCAAAAGCGCGAAATGGCTCATAACTCCTAAACCGTATGTCGTAGACTCAAGTGTCTTATATCATTGGAAAGGTGAGTCCATGACGAACAAAACGTATATCTCCGATTTAATTTCCGCCATTATAGATTTTCCGCCATTTTGCATTTTGTCAAAAAACTACTTTTGCAAACGAGTCCTAGGTTTTTTGCCCGATCGGAACCAAGCCAGTGACAAAATGTTCTCTGGAGTCAGGTTATCAATAATTATCAAAAAAAAGTCGAAATTTATATTCACGGTTGTTAAGGAGCGTAAAAATAGTCGTTCAGGGCGGAGCCTATTTACTAAAAAAGCTATAACTCAAGAACAAAATGAGATGTCTTTACCAAACATGGTAGACATGTGTATAGGCTGAGTCTTTGGTCACAATAAAAAAAATCGCGACGATTTAACTCTTGGTGGCGCAATAACGTAAAAAAACATGAAAATGGCTTTAACCACCCGACCGCTAGTCCGATTGACTTGAAAATTTGTATGCAGTGTCTTGGTCCAAGGTACCAAGTATGTCTGTGAGGACATTGGCATATCTCAAAAAACATGGCTGCCACAGCCAATTAAATTTGAGCACCTATTAGACAAGTCTCATGGCCCTAGAGGTCGGTAAGAATTTTGAAAGAAATCGGCCACTAGTTGGCGCTAATGAGTTTTATGGCTCTGTAATCACGTGGTGTTGCACACATCCACGAAATATGCATATCATTTGATATATTCTAAGGGAAAACTCAAAACTTCACGAAAATTGGTGGGCATGTGTGTCACAACATCATTAACAAGCATGCAAAGTTTTATAGAGATCGGACCATAGGTGGCGCTATAACTATTAAAAACCTTTTAAAACCATATGTTTTCTATGGTAAATTGCCAATATTGCCTGTAAATGGACTTTTCCATCTGTTATTTCAGTGTTTAAAATCTTGCTAAATGAAACGTAATGTCTTTTGATGCTTGTGTGCTTAAAGGCCTTAAAGGCTTGAACCCCGCTAAATGCTGCTTGCAGCTTTAATTAGGGGTTCAAGCACGAAGTGCTGAAACCCTATTGTATTTGTGCTGATTTTTATTATTATTATTATTCTGCCGTAAAACGCATCGTGCAGCCCAAACCGTAAGTGCTGGAGCTTTGAAACTTTGTCAGATGGTAGTACAAAAATCGAGGAGAGGTTATCAAATTATGAGCCAGATTGGCCTATAGGTGGCGCTATAGCAATCAATTGCGCAAAACTGCTCATAACTCCTAAACCGTATGTCGTAGACTCAAGTGTCTTATGTCATTGGAAAGGTGAGTCCCTGACGAACAAAACGTATATCTCCGATTTCATTTCCGTCATAATAGATTTTCCGCCATTTTGAATTTTGTCAAAAAACTACTTTTGCGAACTAGTCCCTGGATTTTTGCCCGATCGGAACCAAACCAGTGCAGAAATGTTCTCTGGAGTCTAAATATCAATAATTATCGAAAAAAGTATAAATTTCGCTTCAAGGTCGCAAAGGGGCGGAAAACGAATGTTGTGGGAGGAGCCTATTTTACTAAAATGGCTATAACTCAAGAACAAAATGAGATATCTTTACCAAACTTGGTACACGTGTGTATGGGCTGAGTCTTTGGTCACGATAAAACAATCGCGACGATTGACCACTTGGTGGCGCTATAACACGAAAAAAACATGAAAATGGCTATAACCACCCGACCGCTAGTCCGATTGACTTGAAAATTGGTATGCAGTGTTTTGGTCCAAGGTACCATATATGTCTATGAGGACATTGGCGTATCTCAAAAAACATGGCTGCTATCGGCTAATGAAGTTTGAGCACCTCTAAGACAAGGTTAACGGAGGCCGATCGGAATGAAACTTGGTGGGCATCTTTGACTCATGGCCCTAGAGGTCTGTAAGAATTTTGAAAGAAATCGGCCACTAGTTGGCACTAACGAGTTTTATGGCTCTGTAATCACGTGGTGTTGCACACATCAACCAAATATACACATCATATGATAGGTCTCCTCATGTTGAACAACTTTGCCTCTAGAAGCATTGCTGTCAATCAAACCGTTCATTAAATATCCGCGATTATGTTTAAAACCTACTTTTGCGAACTAGTCCCTGGATTTTTGCCCGATGGGAACCAAACCAGTCTAGGACAATTCTTTGGACTCTCTAGATCAATAATTATCGAAAAAAAGTTGAACTTTTGCATTTGGATGGCTATAACAGGGTCCTTTAGAAGAGGAGCTTAGCAAAATACACTCAAAAGGCTATAAATCCTAAAGGAAAACTCAAAACTTCACGAAAAATGTTATGTATATGTATCATAACATGTTGAAGAATCCTGCAAAGTTTCATGGAGATCGGACCCTAGGTGGCGCTATAACTGTTAAAACGCTTTGAAAACCATGTATTCCCAATGGTGAAATGCCTGTATTGGCTGTAAATGGTATTTTCCATCTCTGTAATCAGGTGGGGTTAAAAACATCCACATAATATGCATAAATTATGATAGATCTCCTCATACTGAACAACTTTTCTTCAAGAACCAATACTGTCAATCAAATCGTTATTTAAACATTCACAATTATGTTAATAACCTCATTTTGCAATCTAGTCCTAGATTTTTTTGCCCGATCGGAACCAAACCACTGTAGTACGATTCTCTGGACTCTTTAGAGCAATAATTATTTAAAATAAAGTTAAACTATTGCATCTGAATGGCTATAACATTATTTCAAGGTGTGGCCTTGGCCAAGTGTCCCCAAATGCCTAAATCTATTCAATGAATGCTCAGATATTCTTAAAAAACAAGTCAGAACATGTGTAATATGCCTCTAAACAAGCATGATCATTTTCAGACAGATAGGACAATATTTGCCTCTATAACAGTTAAAAAGCTGAAAATTATGAAAATAATGGTATATTAAGCCAATAAGTGGTTGTTTGCTGCCCCCCGCTGTTCATTTTATTGTACTACACTCTAATATTGATGTATAAGTCATATTCAGACTTTAAATAAATCACTATTTTAACATTTACAATCACATTTAGTTAAAATTTATCTATTAAGTATTATTATTGACAATTGTCACATTGAGAAATGTGAATCTTGAAGGAGACTTGCAGGAAACATTTTGTTTACTGCAACATCATATAGTTAAAATGTCTGTATCTACAACAAAATGTGTTTGTGTGTGTGTGTGTGTGTGTGTGTGTGTGTGTGTGTGTGTGTGTGTGTGTGTGTGTGTGTGTGTGTGTGTGTGTGTGTGTGTGTGTGTGTGTGTGTGTGTGTGTGTGTGTGTGTGTGTGTGTGTGTAGTCCTATTTTTCTGAATACATTTTTAATAATCTGATTAATAGTTACAAAGAGCTATGTGAAATGATTATAGACCATAGTTTGTGAAAAAGTGTGTGTGTGTGTGTGTGTGTGTGTGTGTGTGTGTGTGTGTGTATAAGCATGCATAATGGAATTAACATGGAAGACCAATTTGATATATAACTGATTTTATAGTGTTTATTGCAAAGCAACTGTGAAAAGACTTTATTAATAAGTAGAATGTCCAGCAGAGGGCAGCAGAAGACCACTCATTGGTTCATTCTGTCCACTAAGCATATATATAAACTCTAAAAAAAACATTATAATAGCATTGAAAATGACATTTTGTCAATGTTTATCAATTAATTTGTTCATTTGATTAATGTTTTTACAATAATTATTAAATTACAATTAAAATAATGCCTGAAAATATGTTTTAAAGGGGAAGACCTGGAATAAGCTATTTGTTACCCATCATTTATTTCAAATATTTATATCACCAACAAAATGTGCATGTGAGTTAAGCACGTTTGAAGACATTAACTTGGAAAATGTGCCCATTAAATGAAAATGAGCCAATGAGTGGTTCTCTGCTGCCACCTGCTGGGCATAAATAGTCATTTTTTCATACTATTTACTTATCATGTTCTATAATTCCTATTTAGACATTATAAAGTCATTATTACAATATTTACAATCACATTTTGTCAAATTAATTTATCTCAAATATATTATGGCGTATTACCTAAAATTGCCACCAGATGGCAGCAGAAGACCACTCATTGGCTTATCCTCTAAACTAATATTGTTCAATCATATTTAAACTGTGATCGTGCAGACCAAAGCGTAAATGCTAGAGACTTGAAACTTCATCAGATGATAGTACAAAAATCGAGGCTAATGTTGTCAGAGTATGAACCCGATTGGACAATAAGTGGCGCTACAGCAATCAAAAGCGCGAAATGGCTCATAACTCCTAAACCGTATGTCGTAGACTCAAGTGTCTTATATCATTGGAAAGGTGAGTCCATGACGAACAAAACGTATATCTCCGATTTAATTTCCGCCATTATAGATTTTCCGCCATTTTGAATTTTGTCAAAAAACTACTTTTGCAAACTAGTCCTAGGTTTTTTGCCCGATCGGAACCAAACCAGTGACAAAATGTTCTCTGGAGTCAGGTTATCAATAATTATCAAAAAAAAGTCGAAATTTATATTCACGGTTGTTAAGGAGCGTAAAAATAGTCGTTCAGGGCGGAGCCTATTTACTAAAAAAGCTATAACTCAAGAACAAAATGAGATATCTTTACCAAACATGGTAGACATGTGTATAGGCTGAGTCTTTGGTCACAATAAAAAAAATCGCGACGATTTAACTCTTGGTGGCGCAATAACGTAAAAAAACATGAAAATGGCTTTAACCACCCGACCGCTAGTCCGATTGACTTGAAAATTGGTATGCAGTGTCTTGGTCCAAGGTACCAAGTATGTCTGTGAGGACATTGGCATATCTCAAAAAACATGGCTGCCACAGCCAATTAAATTTGAGCACCTATTAGACAAGTCTCATGGCCCTAGAGGTCGGTAAGAATTTTGAAAGAAATCGGCCACTAGTTGGCGCTAATGAGTTTTATGGCTCTGTAATCACGTGGTGTTGCACACATCCACGAAATATGCATATCATTTGATATATTCTAAGGGAAAACTCAAAACTTCACGAAAATTGGTGGGCATGTGTGTCATAACATCATTAACAAGCATGCAAAGTTTTATAGAGATCGGACCATAGGTGGCGCTATAACTATTAAAAACCTTTTAAAACCATATGTTTTCTATGGTAAATTGCCAATATTGCCTGTAAATTGACTTTTCCATCTGTTATTTCAGTGTTTAAAATCTTGCTAAATGAAACGTAATGTCTTTTGATGCTTGTGTGCTTAAAGGCCTTAAAGGCTTGAACCCCGCTAAATGCTGCTTGCAGCTTTAATTAGGGGTTCAAGCACGAAGTGCTGAAACCCTATTGTAATTGTAAGGGTTTTTATTATTATTATTCTCCGCTAAAACGCATCGTGCAGCCCAAACCGTAAAGGCTGGAGCATTGAAACTTTGTCAGATGGTAGCCCAAAAATCGAGGAGAGGTTATCAAATTATGAGCCAAATTGGCCTATAGGTGGCGCTATAGCAATCAATTGCGCGAAACTGCTCATAACTCCTAAACCGTAAGTCATAGACTCAAGTGTCTTATATCATTGGAAAGCTGAATACCTGACGTAAATAATGTATATCTCCGATTTCATTTCCGGTAGGCAAATTTTTCCGTCATTTTGAATTTTGTTGAAAAACTACTTTTGCGAACTAGTCCCTGGATTTTAACCCGATCGGAACCAAACCAGTGCAGAAATGTTCTCTGGAGTCTGAATATCAATAATTATCGAAAAAAAGTTGAAATTTCGATTCACGGTTGCTAAGGTGCGGAAAACGAATGTTGTGGGAGGAGCCTATTTTACTAAAATGGCTATAACTCAAGAACAAAATGAGATATCTTTACCAAACTTGGTACACATGTGTATGGGCTGAGTCTTTGGTCACGATAAAACAATCGCGACGATTGAACACTTGGTGGCGCTATAACACAAAAAAAACATGAAAATGGCTATAACCACCCGACCGCTAGTCCAATTGACTTGAAAATTGGTATGCAGTGTCTTGGTCCAAGGTACCATATATGTCTATGAGGACATTGGCGTATCTCAAAAAACATGGCCGCTATCGGCTAATGAAGTTTGAGCACCTCTAAGACAAGGTTAACGGAGGCCGATCGGAATGAAACTCGGTGGGCATGTTTGACTCATGGCCCTAGAGGTCTGTAAGAATTTTGAAAGAAATCGGCCTCTAGTTGGCGCTAACGAGTTTTATGGCCCTGTAATCACGTGGTGTTGCACACATAAACCAAATATACATATCATATGATAGGTCTCCTCATGCTGAATAACTTTGCCTCTAGAAGCATTGCTGTCAATCAAAGCGTTCATTAAATATTTGCAATTATGTTTAAAACCTACTTTTGCGAACTAGTCCCTGGATTTTTGCCTGATCGGAACCAAACCAGTCTAGGACAATTCTCTGGACTCTCTAGATTAATAATTATTGAAAAAAAATTGAACTTTTGCATTTGGATGGCTATAACAGGGTCATTTAGAAGAGGGGCGTAGCAAAATACACTATACAGCTTATAAATCCTAAAGGAAAACTCAAAACTTCACGAAAATTGTTATGTATATGTGACATAACATGCTGAAGAAGCATGCAAAGTTTTATGGAGATCGGACCATAGGTTGCGCTATAACTGTTAAAAAGCTTTGAAAACCATGTATTCCCTATGGTGAATTGCCTGTATTGGCTGTAAATGGTATTTTCTATCTCTGTAATCAGGTGGGGTAAAAAACATCCACATAATGTGCAGAAATTATGATAGATCTCTTCATACTGAACAACTTTGCCTCAAGAACCAATACTGTCAATCAAATTGTTATTTATTTATTCACAATTATGTTAAAAACGTATTACCTAAAATTGCCACCAGATGGCAGCAGAAGACCACTCATTGGTTCATTCTGCTTACTAAGCATATTTAAACTTTATAAAATCATTATAATAAATGTTGCAAATGACATTTTGTCAATGTTTATCAATTAATTTGTTCATTTGATTAATGTTTTTACAATAATTATTAAATTACAATTAAAATAATGCCTGAAAATATGTTTTAAAGGGGAAAACCTGGAATAAGCTATTTGTTACCCATCATTTATTTCAAATATCTATATCTCCAACAAAATGTGCATGTGAGTTAAGCACGTCTGAAGACATTAACTTGGAAAATGTGCCAATTAAATGAAAAACAGACATTTAAAATGAAAATGAGCCAATGAGTGGTTCTCTGCTGCCACCTGCTGGGCTTAAATGGTCATTTTGTCATTCTATTTACTTATCATGTTCTATAATTCCTATTTAGACATTATAAAGTCACTATTACAATATTTACAATTACATTTTGTCAAATTAATTTATTTCAAATATATTATGGCGTATTACCTAAAATTGCCACCAGATGGCAGCAGAAGACCACTCATTGGCTTATCCTCTAAACTAATATTGTTCAATCATATTTAAACTGTGATCGTGCAGACCAAAGCGTAAATGCTAGAGACTTGAAACTTTATCAGATGGTAGTACAAAAATCGAGGCTAATGTTGTCAGAGTATGAACTTGATTGGCCAATAGGTGGCGCTACAGCAATCAAAAGGGCGAAATGGCTCATAACTCCTAAACCGTATGTCGTAGACTCAAGTGTCTTATATCATTGGAAAGGTGAGTCCATGACGAATAAAACGTATATCTCCGATTTCATTTCCGCCATGATAGATTTTCCGCCATTTTGCATTTTGTCAAACAACTACTTTTGCAAACTAGTCCTAGGTTTTTTGCCGGATCGGAACCAAACCAGTGCAGAAATGTTCTCTGGAGTCTGAATATCAATAATTATCGAAAAAAAGTTGAAATTTCGATTCACGGTTGCTAAGGTGCGGAAAACGAATGTTGTGGGAGGAGCCTATTTTACTAAAATGGCTATAACTCAAGAACAAAATGAGATATCTTTACCAAACTTGGTACACATGTGTATGGGCTGAGTCTTTGGTCACGATAAAACAATCGCGACGATTGAACACTTGGTGGCGCTATAACACAAAAAAAACATGAAAATGGCTATAACCACCCGACCGCTAGTCCAATTGACTTGAAAATTGGTATGCAGTGTCTTGGTCCAAGGTACCATATATGTCTATGAGGACATTGGCGTATCTCAAAAAACATGGCCGCTATCGGCTAATGAAGTTTGAGCACCTCTAAGACAAGGTTAACGGAGGCCGATCGGAATGAAACTCGGTGGGCATGTTTGACTCATGGCCCTAGAGGTCTGTAAGAATTTTGAAAGAAATCGGCCTCTAGTTGGCGCTAACGAGTTTTATGGCCCTGTAATCACGTGGTGTTGCACACATAAACCAAATATACATATCATATGATAGGTCTCCTCATGCTGAATAACTTTGCCTCTAGAAGCATTGCTGTCAATCAAAGCGTTCATTAAATATTTGCAATTATGTTTAAAACCTACTTTTGCAAACTAGTCCCTGGATTTTTGCCTGATCGGAACCAAACCAGTCTAGGACAATTCTCTGGACTCTCTAGATTAATAATTATTGAAAAAAAATTGAACTTTTGCATTTGGATGGCTATAACAGGGTCATTTAGAAGAGGGGCGTAGCAAAATACACTATACAGCTTATAAATCCTAAAGGAAAACTCAAAACTTCACGAAAATTGTTATGTATATGTGACATAACATGCTGAAGAAGCATGCAAAGTTTTATGGAGATCGGACCATAGGTTGCGCTATAACTGTTAAAAAGCTTTGAAAACCATGTATTCCCTATGGTGAATTGCCTGTATTGGCTGTAAATGGTATTTTCTATCTCTGTAATCAGGTGGGGTAAAAAACATCCACATAATGTGCAGAAATTATGATAGATCTCTTCATACTGAACAACTTTGCCTCAAGAACCAATACTGTCAATCAAATTGTTATTTATTTATTCACAATTATGTTAAAAACGTATTACCTAAAATTGCCACCAGATGGCAGCAGAAGACCACTCATTGGTTCATTCTGCTTACTAAGCATATTTAAACTTTATAAAATCATTATAATAAATGTTGCAAATGACATTTTGTCAATGTTTATCAATTAATTTGTTCATTTGATTAATGTTTTTACAATAATTATTAAATTACAATTAAAATAATGCCTGAAAATATGTTTTAAAGGGGAAAACCTGGAATAAGCTATTTGTTACCCATCATTTATTTCAAATATCTATATCTCCAACAAAATGTGCATGTGAGTTAAGCACGTCTGAAGACATTAACTTGGAAAATGTGCCAATTAAATGAAAAACAGACATTTAAAATGAAAATGAGCCAATGAGTGGTTCTCTGCTGCCACCTGCTGGGCTTAAATGGTCATTTTGTCATTCTATTTACTTATCATGTTCTATAATTCCTATTTAGACATTATAAAGTCACTATTACAATATTTACAATTACATTTTGTCAAATTAATTTATTTCAAATATATTATGGCGTATTACCTAAAATTGCCACCAGATGGCAGCAGAAGACCACTCATTGGCTTATCCTCTAAACTAATATTGTTCAATCATATTTAAACTGTGATCGTGCAGACCAAAGCGTAAATGCTAGAGACTTGAAACTTTATCAGATGGTAGTACAAAAATCGAGGCTAATGTTGTCAGAGTATGAACTTGATTGGCCAATAGGTGGCGCTACAGCAATCAAAAGGGCGAAATGGCTCATAACTCCTAAACCGTATGTCGTAGACTCAAGTGTCTTATATCATTGGAAAGGTGAGTCCATGACGAATAAAACGTATATCTCCGATTTCATTTCCGCCATGATAGATTTTCCGCCATTTTGCATTTTGTCAAACAACTACTTTTGCAAACTAGTCCTAGGTTTTTTGCCGGATCGGAACCAAACCAGTGTCAAAATGTTCTCTGGAGTCAGATTATCAATAATTATCAAAAAAAGTCGAAATTTATATTCACGGTTGTTAAGGAGCGTAAAAATAATCGTTCAGGGGGGAGCCTATTTACTAAAAGGGCTATAACTCAGGAACAAAATGAGATATCTTCACCAAACTTGGTACACATGTGTATAGGCTGAGTCTTTGGTCACGATAAAAAAATCGCGACGATTTAACACTTGGTGGCACAATAACGTGAAAAAACATCAAAATGGCTTTAACCACCTGACCGCTGGTCCGATTGACTTGAAAATTGGTATGCAGTGTCTTGGTCCAAGGTACCAAGTATGTCTATGAGGACATTGGCGTATCTTATAAAACATGGCTGCCACAGCCAATTAAATTTGAGCACCTATTAGACAAGTCTCATGGCCCTAGAGGTCTGTAAGAATTTTGAAAGAAATCGGCCACTAGTTGGCGCTAACGAGTTTTACGGCTCTGTAATCACGTGGTGTTGCACACATCCACGAAATATGCATATCATTTGATAGATCTCCTCATACCAAACAACTTTTTCTCTAGAACTGTTGCTGTCAATTAATATGTTCATTAAATATTCCTGAGTATGTTCAAAACCTACTTTTGCAAACTAGTCCCTGGTTTTTTGCCCGATTGGAACCAAACTAGTCTAGGATAATTCTCTGGACTCTCTAGATCAATAATTATTGAAAAAAAGTTGAACTTTTGCATTTGAATGGCTATTACAGGGTCATTTAGAAAAGAGGTGTGGCAACATACACTCAAAAGCCTATAAATTCTAAGGGAAAACTCAAAACTTCACGAAAATTGTTTTTGCATATGTAAGATAACATCTTTAACAAGCATGCAAAGTTTTATGGAAATCGGACCATAGGTGACGCTATAACTGTTAAAAGCCTTTTAAAACCACGTATTTCCTATTGTAAATTGCCTGTATTGACTGTAAATGGTATTTTCCATCTATTATTTCAGTGTTTAAAATCTTGCTAAATAAAAATTAATGTCTTTTGATGTTTGTGTGCTTAAAGGCCTTAAAGGCTTGAACCCCGCTAAATGCTGCTTGCAGCTTTAATTATTATTATTATTATTATTATTCAGACCTAAAACGCATCGTGCAGCCCAAACTGTAAGGGCTAGAGACTTGAAACTTGGCCAATAGGTAGTACAAAAATCGAGGAGAGGTTATCAAATTATGACCCCGATTGGCCTATAGGTGGCGCTATAGCAATCAATTGCGCAAAACTGCTCATAACTCCTAAACCGTATGTTGTAGACTCAAGTGTCTTATATCATTGGAAAGCTGAATACCTGACATAAAAAACGTATATCTCCGATTTCATTTCCGGTATGCAAATTTTTCCGCCATTTTGAATTTTGTCAAAAAACTACTTTTGCGAACTAGTCCTAGGTTTTTTGTCCGATCAGAACCGAACCAGTGCCAAAATGTTCTCTGGCGTCTGACTATTAATAATCATTGAAAAAAAGTCATAATTTGGATTCACGGTTGTTAGGGGGCTTAAAATTGATGTTCAGGGCGGAGCCTATTTTACTAAAAAGGCTATAACTCTAGATCAAAATAAGATATCTTCACCAAATTTGGTACACATATGTATGGGCGTGGTCTTTGGTCACGATAAAACAATCGCGACGATTGGCCACTTGGTGGCGCTATAACATGAAAATAACATGAAAAAGGCTATGACCACCTGACCATTAGTCCAATTGACTTGAAAATTGGTATGCAGTGTCTTGGTCCAAGGTAGCATATATGTCTATGAGGAAATTGGCGTATCTCAAAAAACATGGCTGCTATTGGCCAATGAAGTTTGAGCACCTCTAAGACAAGGTTAACGGAGGCTGATCGGAATGAAACTCGGTGGGCATGTTTGACTCATGGACTTAGAGGTCTGTAAAAATTTTGAAAGAAATCGGCCACTAGTTGGCGCTAACGAGTTTTTTGGCTCTGTAATCACGTGGTGTTGCACACATCAACCAAATATACACATCATATGATAGGGCTCCTCATACTGAACAACTTTTCCTCTAAAAGCATTGCTGTCAATCAAATCGTTCATTAAATATTTGCGATTATGTTTAAAACCTACTTTTGCAAACTAGTCTCTGGATTTTTGTCTGATCGGAAACAAACCAGTCTAGGACAATTCTCTGGACTCTCTAGATCAATAATTATCAAAAAAAAGTTGAACTTTTGCATTTGAATGCCTATAACAGGGTCATTTAGAAGAGGGGCGTAGCAAAATACACTCAAAAGCATATAAATCCTAAAGGAAAACTCAAAACTTCACGAAAATTATTATGTATATGTAACATAACATGCTGAAAAAGCATGCAAAGTTTCATGGAGATCGGACCATAGGTGGCGCTATAACTGTTAAAAAGCTTTGAAAACCATGTATTCCTATGGTGAAATGCCTGTATTGGCTGTAAATGGTATTCTCCATCTCTGTAATCAGGTGGGGTTAAAAACATCCACATAATATGCATAAATTATGATAGATCTCCTCATACTGAACAACTTTGCCTCAAGAACCAATACTGTCAATCAAATCGTTATTTAAACATTCACAATTATGTTAATAACCTACTTTTGCAAACTAGTCATAGATTTTTCAACCTGATCAGAACCAACCCAGGGCAGTACAATTCTCTGGACTCTTTAGAGCAATAATTATTTTTAAAAAAAGTTAAACTTTTGCATCTGAATGGCTATAACTGGGTTATTTCAAGATGTGGCCTTGACCAAGTGTCCCCAAATGCCTATATCTATTCAATGAATGCTCAGATATTCTTAAAAAAAAGTCAGAACATGTGTACTATGCCTCTAAACAAGCATGAAAATTTTCAGACAGATAGGACCATATTTGCCTCTATAACAGTTAAAAAGCTGAAAATTATGAAAATAATGGTATATTAAGCCAATAAGTGGTCGTTTGCTGCCCCCCGCTGTTCATTTTATTGTACTACACTCTAATATTGATATACAAGTCATTTTCAGCTTTAAATAAATCACTATTTTAATATTTGCTATCACATTTAGTTAAAATTAATCTATTAAGTATTACTATTGACAATTGTCACATTGAGAAATGTGAATCTTGAAGGAGACTTGCAGGAAACATTTTGTTTACTGCAACATCATAAAGTTCAAATGTCTGTAACTACAACAAAATGTGTGTGTGTAGTCCTATGTTTCTGAATACATTTTTAAAAATCTGATTAATAGTTACAAAGAGCTATGTGAAATGATTATAGACCATAGCATTAAAAAAGTGTGTGTGTGTCTGGCCTTGACCAAGTGTCCCCAAATGCCTATATCTATTCAATGAATGCTCAGATATTCTTAAAAACAAGTCAGAACATGTGTAATATGCCTCCAAACAAGCATGACAATTTTCAGACAGATAGGACAATATTTGCCTCTATAACAGTTAAAAAGGTGAAAATGACAGAGTTCATATGAAAATAATGACCAATATGTGGTCTTTTGCTGCCCCCCGCTGTTCATTTTATTGTACTACACTCTAATATTGATCTATGGTTATAGATACATGGTTAATCATAGTAAATAATACTAGAACGTGGTGCATTTCACAAAAAAATGTGACATGCTCATAGACCATTAAAAGATATTTTCACAATAACATATCTCAAAAATATTGTGTGTGTGTGTGTGTGTGTGTGTAACCATGCATAATGGAACAACTGGTTTGAAGCCTGTTTCAGAGCCTATTTTACTAAAAGGGCTATAACTCAGGAACGAAATGAGATATCTTCACCAAACTTGGTACACTTGTGTATGGGATGAGTCTTTGGTCAAGGTAAAAAGAATTGTGAGGATTGAACACTTGGTGGCGCTATAACATAAAAAAACATGAAAAGGGCTATAACCACCCGACTGCCAGTCCGATTGACTTGAAAGTTGGTATGCAGTGTCTTGGTCCAAGGTACCACGCATGTCTATAAAGGAAATTGGCGTAGCTCAAAAAACATGGCCGCCATTGGCCAATGAAATGTGAGCACTTATTAGACAAGGTTAACAGAGGCCGATCGGAACAAAAGTTGGCGAGCATGTTTGACTCAGGGTCCTAGAGGTCTGTAATAATTTTTTAAGAATTTGGCCACTAGTAGGCGCCAATTAGTTTTATGGCTCTGTAATCACGTGATGTTTCACATATTCTCACAATATTGATATAATTTGATAGATCTCCTCATACTGAACAACTTTGTCTCTAGAAACATTGCTGTCAATCAAATCGTTCATTAAATATTTGTGATTATGTTAAAAACCTACTTTTGCAAATAAGTCCCTGTTTTTTTGCCCAATCGGAACCAAACCAGTCTAGGACAATTCTCTGGACTCTCTAAATCAATAATTATCAAAAAAAGTTTAACTTTTGCATTTGGATGGCTATAACAGGGTCATTTCGAAAAGAGGCGTGGCAAAAAACCCTCAAAAGCCTATAAATTCTAAGGGAAAGCTCAAAACTTCACGAAAATTGGTGGCCATGTGTGAGATTAGATCCTTAACAAGCATTAAACGTTTTATAGAGATCGGACCATAGGTGGCGCTATAACTGTTAAAAACCTTTTAAAACCATGTTTCCTATGGTGAATTGCCTGTAAATTGAATTTTCCATCTATTATTTCAGCGTTTAAAATCTTGCTAAATAAAACTTAATGTCTTTTGATGCTTGTGTGCTTAAAGGCCTTAAAGGCTTGAACCCCGCTAAATGCTGCTTGCAGCTTTAATTAGGGGTTCAAGCACGAAGTGCTGAAACCCTATTGTAATTGTACTGATTTTTATTATTATTATTATTATTCTCCGCTAAAACGCATCGCGCAGCCCAAACCGTAAGTGCTAGAGACTTGAAACTTGGTCACAAGGTAGTACAAAAATCGAGGAGAGGTTATCAAAATATGAGCCTGATTGGCCAATAGGTGGCGCTATAGCGCAAAAAACAAAAAAACTGCACTATTTTGCTTATATCTCAATAACCCTTTGTCCCAGATCCAAGTGTCTTACATCATTGGAATCCTTGGCTCAAGCCGAACAAAAAATATAGCAGGTTTTTTATTTCCGGTATGCAAATTTTCCCGCCATTTTGGATTTTGTCCAAAACCTACTTTTGCAAACTAGTCCCTGGATTTTTGCCCGATTGGAACCAAACCAGTGCAGAAATGTTCTCTGGAGTCTGATTATCAATAATTATCGAAAAAAAGTTTAAATTTCGATTAACGGTTGCTAAGGGGCGTCAAAACATCTAAATGGGCGGAGCATAATATTTAAAAAAAGCTATAACTTAGGAAGTAAATGAGATAACTTCACCAAACTTGGTACACATGTGTATATGCTGAGTTTTTGGTCACGATAAAAAAATCGCGATGATTGGGCTCTAGGTGGCGCTATAACACGAAAAAAACATGAAAATGGCTATAACCACCCGACCGCTAGTCCGATTGACTTGAAAATTGGTATGCAGTGTCTTGGTCCAAGGTACCATATATGTCTATGAGAACATTGGCGTATCTCAAAAAACATGGCTGCTATTGGCCAATGAAGTTTGAGCACCTTTAAGACAAGGTTAACGGAGGCCGATCGGAATGAAACTCGGTGGGCATCTTTGACTCATGGCCCTAGAGGTCTGTAAGAATTTTGAAAGAAATCGGCCACTAGTTGGCGCTAACGAGTTTTATGGCTCTGTAATCACGTGGTGTTGCACACATCAACCAAATATACATGTCATATGATAGGTCTCCTCATGCTGAACAACTTTGCCTTTAGAAGCATTGCTGTCAATCAAACCGTTCATTAAATATTTGTGATTATGTTTAAAACCTTTTTTTGCAAACTAGTCCCTGGATTTTTGATTGATTGGAACCAAACCACTCTAGGACAATTCTCTGGACTCTCTAGATCAATAATTATCAAAAAAAGTTGAACTTTTGCATTTGAATGGCTATAACAACGTCATTTAGAAGAGGGGCGTAGCAAAATACACTCAAAAGCCTATAAATCCTAAAGGAAAACTCAAAACTTCACGAAACTTGTTATATATATGTGACATAACATGCTGAAGAAGCATGCAGAGTTTCATGGAGATCGGACCATAGGTGGCGCTATAACTGTTAAAAAGCTTTGAAAACCATGTATTCCCTATGGTGAATTGCCTGTATTGGCTGTAAATGGTATTTTCCATCTTTGTAATCAGGTGGGGTAAAAAACATCCACATAATATGCAGAAATTATGATAGATCTCCTCATACTGAACAACTTTGCCTCAAGAACCAATACTGTCAATCAAATTGTTATTTATTTATTCACAATTATGTTAAAAACGTATTACCTAAAATTGCCACCAGATGGCAGCAGAAGACCACTCATTGGTTCATTCTGCTTACTAAGCATATTTAAACTTTATAAAATCATTATAATAAATGTTGCAAATGACATTTTGTCAATGTTTATCAATTAATTTGTTCATTTGATTAATGTTTTTACAATAATTATTAAATTACAATTAAAATAATGCCTGAAAATATGTTTTAAAGGGGAAAACCTGGAATAAGCTATTTGTTACCCATCATTTATTTCAAATATCTATATCTCCAACAAAATATGCATGTGAGTTAAGCACGTTTGAAGACATTAACTTGGAAAATGTGCCCATTAAATGAAAAACAGACATTTAAAATGAAAATGAGCCAATGAGTGGTTCTCTGCTGCCACCTGCTGGGCTTAAATGGTCATTTTGTCATACTATTTACTTATCATGTTCTATAATTCCTATTTAGACATTATAAAGTCACTATTACAATATTTACAATCACATTTTGTCTAAATAATTTATTTCAAATATATTATGGCGTATTACCTAAAATTGCCACCAGATGGCAGCAGAAGACCACTCATTGGCTTATCCTCCAAACTAATATTGTTCAATCATATTTAAACTGTGATCGTGCAGACCAAAGCTTAAATACTAGAGACTTGAAACTTTACTAGATGGTAGTACAAAAATCGAGGCTAATGTTGTCAGAGAATGAACCCGATTGGCCAATAGGTGGCGCTACAGCAATCAAAAGCGCGAAATGGATCATAACTCCTAAACCGTATGTCGTAGACTCAAGTGTCTTATATCATTGGAAAGGTGAGTCCATGACGAACAAAACGTTTATCTCCGATTTCATTTCGCCATGATAGATTTTCCGCCATTTTGAATTTTGTCAAAAAACTACTTTTGCAAACTAGTCCAAGGTTTTTTGTCCGATCGGAACCAAACCAGTGCCAAAATGTTCTCTGGAGTCAATATATCAATAATCATTGAAAAAAAAGTCATAATTTGGATTCACGGTTGTTAAGGGGCATACAAATTGGCGTCCAGGGCGGAGCCTATTTTACTAAAAAGGCTATAACTCTAGATCAAAATAAGATATCTTTACCAAACTTGGTACACATGTGTATGGGCTGAGTCTTTGGTCAAGATAAAACAATCGCGACGATTGGCCACTTGGTGGCGCTATAACATGAAAATAACATGAAAAAAGCTATGATCACCTGACCATTAGTCCGATTGACTTGAAAATTGGTATGCAGTGTCTTGGTCCAAGGTAGCATATATGTCTATGAGGAAATTGGCGTATCTCAAAAAACATGGCCGCCACAGCCAATTAAATTTGAGCACCTATTAGACAAGGTTAACGGAGGCCGATCGGAACGAAACTCGATGGGCATGTTTGACTCATGGCCCGAGAGGTTTGTAAGAATTTTGAAAGAAATCGGCCACTAGTTGGCGCTAACGAGTTTTATGGCTCTGTAATCACGTGGTGTTGCACACATCCACAAAATATGCATATCCTTTGATAGATCTCCTCATACTGAACAACTTTGCCTCATGAACTTTTGCTGTCAATCAAATCGTTCATTAAATATTCGTGATTATGTTTAAAACCTACTTTTGCGAACTAGTCCCTGGATTTTTGCCCGATCAGAACCAAACCAGTCTAGGACAATTCTCTGGACTCTGTATATCAATAATTATCGAAAAAAAGTTGAACTTTTGCATTTGGATGGCTATAACAGGGTCATTTAGAAAAGGGGCGTAGCAAAATACACTCAAAAGCCTATAAATCCTAAAGGAAAACTCAAAACTTCACGAAAATTGGTGGGCATATGTGACATAACATGCTGAAGAAGCATGCAAAGTTTCATGGAGATCGGACCATAGTTGGCACTATAACTGTTAAAAAGCTTTTAAAACCATATGTTTCCTCTGGTAAATTGCCTATATTGCCTGTAAATTGACTTTTCCATCTATTATTTCAGTGTTTAAAATCTTGTTAAATAAAACTTAATGTATTTTGATGCTTGTGTGCTTAAAGGCCTTAAAGGCTTGAACCCCGCTAAATGCTGCTTGCAGCTTTAATTAGGGGTTCAAGCACGAAGTGCTGAAACCCTATTGTAATTGTAAGGGTTTTTATTATTATTATTCTCCGCTAAAACGCATCGTGCAGCCCAAACCGTAAGGGCTGGAGCGTTGAAACTTTGTCAGATGGTAGCCCAAAAATCGAGGAGAGGTTATCAAATTATGAGCCAAATTGGCCTATAGGTGGCGCTATAGCAATCAATTGTGCGAAACTGCTCATAACTCCTAAACCGTATGTCATAGACTCAAGTGTCTTATATCATTGGAAAGCTGAATACCTGACGTAAATAATGTATATCTCCGATTTCATTTCCGGTATGCAAATTTTTCCGTCATTTTGAATTTTGTTGAAAAACTACTTTTGCGAACTAGTCCCTGGATTTTAACCCGATCGGAACCAAAACAGTGCAGAAATGTTCTCTGGAGTCTGAATATCCATAATTATCGAAAAAAAGTTGAAATTTCGATTCACGGTTGCTAAGGTGCAGAAAACGAATGTTGTGGGAGGAGCCTATTTTACTAAAATGGCTATAACTCAAGAACAAAATGAGATATCTTTACCAACCTTGGTACACATATGTACGGGCTGAGTGTTTGGTCACGATAAAACAATCGCGACGATTGAACACTTGGTGGCGCTATAACACAAAAAAAACATGAAAATGGCTATAACCACCCGACCGCTAGTCCGATTGACTTGAAAATTGGTATGCAGTGTCTTGATCCAAGGTGCCATATATGTCTATGAGGACATTGGCGTATCTTAAAAAACATGGCCGCTATCGGCCAATGAATTTTGAGTACATCTAAGACAAGGTTAACGGAAGCTGATCGGAATGAAACTCGGTGGGCATGTTTGACTCATGGCCCTAGAGGTCTGTAAGAATTTTGAAAGAAATCGGCCACTAGTTGGCGCTAACAAGTTTTATGGCACTGTAATCACGTGGTGTTTAACACATCCACAAAATATGCATATCGTTTGATAGACCTCCTCATATTGAACAACTTTGCCTCTGGAACCATTGCTGTCAATCCAATTGTTCATTAAATATTTGCAATTATGTTAAAAACCTACTTTTGCGAACTAGTCCCTGATTTTTTGCCCGATCAGAACCAAACCAGTCTAGGACAATTCTTTGGACTCTCTAGATCAATAATTATCAAAAAAAAGTCCAACTTTTGCATTTAAATGGCTATAACAGTGTCATTTAGAAGAGGGATGTAGCAAAATACACTCAATAGCCTATAAATCTTAATGGAAAACTCAAAACGTCACTAAAATTGTTATGTATATGTGACATAACATGCTGAAGAAGTGTGCAAAGTTTCATGGAGATTGGACCATAGGTGGCGCTATAACTGTTAAAAAGCTTTGAAAACCATGTATTCCCCATGATGAATTGCCTGTATTGGCTGTAAATGGTATTTTCCATCTCTGTAATCAGGTGGGGTTAAAAACATCCACATAATATGCATATATTATGATAGATCTCCTCATGCTAAACAACTTTGCCTCAAGAACCAATACTGTCAATCAAATCGTTCATTAAATATTAACGATTATGTTAAAAAACTCTTTTTGCAAACTAGTAATAGATTTTTCGACCTGATCAGAACCAAACCAGTGCAGTACAATTCTCTGGACTCTTTAGAGCAATAATTATAAAAAAAAGTTAAACTTTTGCATCTGAATGGTTATAACAGGGTAATTTCAAGATGTGGCCTTGACCAAGTGTCTCCAAATGCCTATATCTATTCAATGAATGCTCAGATCTACTTAAAAACAAGTCAGTACATGTATCCTATGCCTCTTAACAAGCATGAAAAATTTCAGACAGATCGGACAATATTTGCCTCTATAACAGTTAAAAAGGTGAAAATTACAGAGTTCATATCAAAATAATGGTATATTAAGCCAAAAAGTGGTCGTTTGCTGCCCCCCGCTGTTCATTTTATTGTACTACACACAAAATAATTGATCTCTAAGTCATATTTAACTGCTCATAACTCCTAAACCGTATGTCGTAGACTCAAGTGTCTTGTATCATTAGAAAGGTGAGTCCATGATGAACAAAACTAATATGTTAAACGAATGTTGTGGGAGGAGCCTATTTTACTAAAATGGCTATAACTCAAGAACAAAATGAGATATCTTAACCAAACTTGGTACACATGTGTATGGGCTTAGTCTTGGTTATAATAAGCCAATAAGTGGTCGTTTGCTGCCCCCCGCTGTTCATTTTATTGTACTACACACAAAAAAATTGATCTATAAGTCATATTTAGACTTTAAAAAAATCACTATTTAAACATTTACATCACATGTAGTCAAAATTAATCTATTAAGTATTACTACTGACAATTGTGTCACATTGAGAAATGTGAATCTTGAAGGAGACTTGCAGGAATTTTGTTATGTTTACTGCAACATCATATAGTTATAATGTCTGTATCTACAACATAATTTGTGTGTAGTCCAATGTTTCTGAATACACTTTTAATAATCTGATTAATAGTTACAAAGATCTATGTGAAATGATCATAGACCATAGCATTAAAAAAAATGTGTGTGTGTGTGTGTGTGTGTGTGTGTGTGTGTGTGTGTGTGTGTGTGTGTGTGTGTGTGTGTGTGTGTGTGTGTGTGTGTGTGTGTGTGTGTGTGTGTGTGTGTGTGTGTGTGTGTGTGTGTGTGTGTGTGTGTGTGTGTGTGTGTAAGCATGCATAATGGAACAACTGGTTTGAAGCCTGTTTCAGAGCCTATTTTACTAAAAGGGCTATAACTCAAGAACGAAATGAGATATCTTCACCAAACTTTGTACACATGTGCATGGGCTCAGTCTTTGGTCACAGTAAAAATAATTGTGAGGATTGAACACTTGGTGGCGCTATAACATGAAGGAAACATGAAAAGGGCTATAACCACCCGACTGCTAGTCCGATTGACTTGAAAGTTGGTATGCAGTGTCTTGGTCCAAGGTACCATGCATGTCTATGAGGAATATGGTGTAACTCAAAAAACATGGCCGCTATTGGCCAATAAAATTTGAGAACCTATTAGACAAGGTTAACGGAGGCCGATCGGAACAAAACTTGATGGGCATGTTTGACTCATGGCCCTAGAGGTCAATAAGAATTTAAAGAAATTGGCCACTAGCAGGCGCTAACGAGTTTTATGGCTCTGTAATCATGTCATGTTTCACATATTCCCACAATATTGATATCATTTGATAGGTCTCCTCATATTAAACAACTTTGCCTCTAGAATCATTGCTGTCAATCAAATCGTTCATTAAATATTCACAATTTTCACAAATTTTGCAAACTAGTCCCTGTTTTTTTGCCCGATTGGAACCAAACCAGTCTAGGACAATTCTCTGGACTCTCTAGATCAATAATTATCAAAAGAAAGTTGAACTTTTGCATTTGGATGGCTATAAAAGGGTCATTTAGAAAAGAGACGTGGCAAAATACACTCAAAAGCCTATAAATTCTAAGGGACAACTCAAAACTTCACGAAAATTGGTGGGCATGTGTGACATTAGATCCTTAACAAGCATGCAAAGCTTTACAGAGATCGGACCATAGGTGGCGCTATAACTGTTAAAAACCATATGTTTCCTATGGTAAATTGCCTGTAATTTAAGTTTTCCATCTATTATTTCAGTGTTTAAAATCTTGCTAAATAAAACGTAATGTCTTTTGATGCTTGTGTGCTTAAAGGCCTTAAAGGCTTGAACCCCGCTAAATGCTGCTTGCAGCTTTAATTATTATTATTATTCTCCGCTAAAACGCATCGTGCAGCCCAAACCGTAGAAGCTGGAGCTTTGAAACTTTGTCAGATGGTAGTACAAAAATCGAGGAGAGGTTATCAAATTATGAGCCAGATTGGCCTATAGGTGGCGCTATAGCAATCAATTGCGCGAAACTGCTCATAACTCCTAAACCGTATGTCGTAGACTCAAGTGTCTTATATCATTGGAAAGCTGAATACCTGACGTGAAAAATGTATATCTCCGATTTTATTTCCGCCATTATAGATTTTCCGCCATTTTGAATTATGTCAAAAAACTACTTTTGCGAACTAGTCCCTGGATTTTAGCTCGATCGGAACCAAACCAGTGCAGAAATGTTCTCTGGAGTATGAATATCAATAATTATCGAAAAAATGTAGAAATTTCTATTCACTGTTGCTAAGGGGCGGAAAACGAACGTTGTGGGAGGAGCCTATTTTACTAAAATGGTTATAACTCAAGAACAAAATGAGATATCTTTACCAAACTTTGTACACATGTGCACGGGCTGAGTCTTGGGTCAAGATAAAACAATTGCGACGATTGAACACTTGGTGGCGCTATAACACGAAAAAAACATGAAAATGGCTATAACCACCCAACCGCTAGTCCGATTGACTTGAAAATTGGTATGCAGTGTCTTGGTCCAAGGTACCATGTATGTCTATGAGGAGATTGGCGTATCTTAAAAAACATGGCTGCTATTGGCCAATAAAGTTTGAGCACCTCTAAGACAAGGTTAACGGAGGCCGATGGGAATGAAACTCGGTGGGCATGTTTTACTCATGGACTTAGAGGACTGTAAGAATTTTGAAAGAAATCGGCCACTAGTTGGCGCTAACGAGTTTTTTGGCTCTGTAATCACGTGGTGTGGCACACATCAACCAAATATACACATCATATGATAGGGCTCCTCATACTGAACAACTTTTCCTCCAGAAGCATTGCTGTCAATCAAATCGTTCATTAAATATTTGCGATTATGTTTAAAACCTACTTTTGCGAACTAGTCCCTGGATTTTTGCCTGATCGGAACCAAACCAGTATAGGACAATTCTCTGGACTCTCTAGATCAATAATTATCGAAAAAAAGTTGAACTTTTGCCTTTGGATGGCTATAACAGGGTCATTTAGAAGAGGGGCGTAGCAAAATACACTCAAAAGCCTATAAATCCTAAAGGAAAACTCAAAACTTCACGAAAATTGTTATTTATATGTAAAATATCATGCTGGAGAAGCATGCAACGTTTCATGGAGATCGGACCATAGGTGGCGCTATAACTGTTAAAAAGCTTTGAAAACCATGTATTCCCCATGGTGAAATGCCTGTATTGGCTGTAAATGGTATTTTCCATCTCTGTAATCAGGTGGGGTTAAAAACATCCACATAATATGCATAAATTATGATAGATCTCCTCATACTGAAAAACTTTGCCTCAAGAACCAATACTGTCAATCAAATCGTTATTTAAACATTCACAATTATGTTAATAACCTCATTTTGCAATCTAGTCCTAGTTTTTTTGCCCGATCGGAACCAAACCACTGCAGTATGATTCTCTGGACTCTTCAGAGCAATAATTATTTAAAAAAAAGTTAAACTTTTGCATCTGAATGGCTATAACAGAGTTTTTTCAAGATGTGGCCTTGACCAAGTGTCCCCAAATGCCTATATCTATTCAATGAATGCTCAGATTCTTAAAAACAAGTCAGAACATGTGTATTATGCCTCTAAACAAGCATGAAACATTTCAGACAGATAGGACAATATTTGCCTCTATAAAAGTTAAAAAGCTGAAAATTATGAAAATAATGGTATATTAAGCCAATAAGTGGTCGTTTGCTGCCCCCCGCTGGTCATTTTATTGTACTACACTCTAATATTGATGTATAAGTCATATTCAGACTTTAAATAAATCACTATTTTAACATTTACAATCACATTTAGTTAAAATTAATATATTAAGTATTACTATTGACAATTGTCACATTGAGAAATGTGAATCTTGAAGGAGACTTGCAGGAAACATTTAGTTTACTGCAACATCATATAGTTAAAATGTCTATATCTACAACAAAATGTGTTTGTGTGTGTGTGTGTAGTCCCATTTTTCTGAATACATTTTTAATAATCTGATTAATAGTTACAAAGAGCTATGTGAAATGATTTTAGACCATAGTGTGTGAAAAAGTGTGTGTGTGTGTGTGTGTGTGTGTGTGTGTGTGTGTGTGTGTGTGTGTGTGTGTGTGTGTGTGTGTGTGTGTATAAACATGTATAATGGAATTAACATGGAAGACCAATTTGATATATAAGTGAAGCAACTGTGAAAAGACTTTATTAATAGTAGAATGTCCAGCAGAGGGCAGCAGAAGACCACTTATTGACTCACTTTCCTTTTAAAGTTAGATTTTCCACAGTATTTTGCACTAAAGCAATTACTATTATAACACAATCATATTTTGTCAGAGTTGACACTTCACATAATTACTAGCAATGTAGTAAATCATGATAAATCACATTAGAAACATGGTAAATCAAGGTAAATAATACTAGAACATGGTATATCATGGTAAATTATGCTAGAACAGGATACATCATGGTGAACTATGGTAAATCATGCTAGAAACATGGTTAATCATAGTAAATAATACTAGAACATGGTATATCATGGTAAATTATGCTAGAACAGGGTAAATCATGGTAGACTATGGTAAATCATGCTAAAAACATGGTTAATCATAGTAAATAATACTAGAATGTGGTGTATTTCATAAAAAAAATGTGACATGCTCATAGACCATTAAAAGATATTTTCACAATAACATATCTCAAAAACATTTTGTGTGTGTGTTTGTGTGTGTGTGTAACCATGCATAATGGAACAACTGGTTTGAAGCCGGTTTTAGAGACTATTTTACTAAAACGGCTATAACTCAGGAACGCAATGAAATATATTCACCAAACTTGGTACACATGTGTATGGGCTGAGTCTTTGGTCACAGTAAAAAGAATTGTGATGATTGAACACTTGGTGGCGCTATAACATGAAACAAACATGAAAAGGGCTATAACCACCCGACTGCTAGTCCGATTGACTTGAAAGTTGGTATGCAGTGTCTTGGTCCAAGGTACCATGTATGTCTATGAGGACATTGGCGTAACTCAAAAAACATGGCCGCCATTGGCCAATTAAATTTGAGCACCTATTAGACAAGGTTAACGGAGGCTGATTGGATCAAAACTTGGTGAGCATGTTTGACTCATGGTCCCAGAGGGCTGTAAGAATTTTTTAAGAAATTGTCCACTAGTAGGCGCCAACGAGTTTTACGGCTCTGTAATCACGTGATGTTTCACATATTCCCACAATATTGATATAATTTGATAGACCTCCTCATACTGAACAACTTTGCCTCTAGAAACATTGCTGTCAATCCAATCGTTCATTAAATATTTGTGATTATGTTTAAAACCTACTTTTGCGAACTAGTCCCTGGTTTTTTGCCCGATCGGACCCAAACCAGTCTAGGACAATTCTCTGGACTCTCTAGATCATTAATTATCAAAAAAAAGTTCAACTTTTGCATTTGAATGACTATAGCAGGGTGATTTAGAAGAGGGACATAGCAAAACACACTCAATAGCCTATAAATCTTAAAGGAAAACTCAAAACTTCAATTGGTGGGCATGTGTGACATTAGATCCTTAACAAGCATACAAAGCTTTATAGAGATCGGACCATAGGTGGCGCTATAACTGTTAAAAACCATATGTTTCCTATGGTAAATTGCCTATATTGCCTGTAATTTGAGTTTTCCATCTATTATTTCAGTGTTTAAAATCTTGCTAAATAAAACTTAATGTCTTTTGATGCTTGTGTGCTTAAAGGCCTTAAAGGCTTGAACCCCGCTAAATGCTGCTTGCAGCTTTAATTATTATTATTATTCTCCGCTAAAACGCATCGTGCAGCCCAAACCGTAGAAGCTGGAGCTTTGAAACTTTGTCAGATGGTAGTACAAAAATCGAGGAGAGGTTATCAAATTATGAGCCAGATTGGCCTATAGGTGGCGCTATAGCAATCAATTGCGCGAAACTGCTCATAACTCCTAAACCGTATGTCGTAGACTCAAGTGTCTTATATCATTGGAAAGCTGAATACCTGACATAAAAAATGTATATCTCCGATTTCATTTCCGCCATTATAGATTTTCCGCCATTTTGAATTATGTCAAAAAACTACTTTTGCGAACTAGTCCCTGGATTTTAGCTCGATCGGAACCAAACCAGTGCAGAAATGTTCTCTGGAGTATGAATATCAATAATTATTGAAAAAATGTAGAAATTTCTATTCACTGTTGCTAAGGGGCGGAAAACGAACGTTGTGGGAGGAGCCTATTTTACTAAAAGTGTTATAACTCAAGAACAAAATGAGATATCTTTACCAAACTTTGTACACATGTGCACGGGCTGAGTCTTGGGTCAAGATAAAACAATTGCGACGATTGAACACTTGGTGGCGCTATAACACGAAAAAAACATGAAAATGGCAATAACCACCCGACCGCTAGTCCGATTGACTTGAAAATTGGTATGCAGTGTCTTGGTCCAAGGTACCATGTATGTCTATGAGGAGATTGGCGTATCTTAAAAAACATGGCTGCTATTGGCCAATAAAGTTTGAGCACCTCTAAGACAAGGTTAACGGAGGCCGATGGGAATGAAACACGGTGGGCATGTTTGACTCATGGACTTAGAGGACTGTAAGAATTTTGAAAGAAATCGGCCACTAGTTGGCGCTAACGAGTTTTTTGGCTCTGTAATCACGTGGTGTGGCACACATCAACCAAATATACACATCATATGATAGGGCTCCTCATACTGAACAACTTTTCCTCTAGAAGCATTGCTGTCAATCAAATCGTTCATTAAATATTTGCGATTATGTTTAAAACCTACTTTTGCGAACTAGTCCCTGGATTTTTGCCTGATCGGAACCAAACCAGTATAGGACAATTCTCTGGACTCTCTAGATCAATAATTATCGAAAAAAAGTTGAACTTTTGCCTTTGGATGGCTATAACAGGGTCATTTAGAAGAGGGGCGTAGCAAAATACACTCAAAAGCCTATAAATCCTAAAGGAAAACTCAAAACTTTACGAAAATTGTTATGTATATGTAACATAACATGCTGAAAAATCATGCAAAGTTTCATGGAGATCGGACCATAGGTGGCGCTATAACTGTTAAAAAGCTTTGAAAACCATGTAATCCTATGGTGAAATGCCTGTATTGGTTGTAAATGGTATTTTCCATCTCTGTAATCAGGTCGGGTTATAAACATCCACATAATATGCATAAATTATGATAGATCTCCTCATACTGAACAACTTTGCCTCAAGAACCAATACTGTCAATCAAATCGTTATTTAAACATTCACAATTATGTTAATAACCTACTTTTGCAAACTAGTCATAGATTTTTCAACCTGATCAGAACCAAACCAGTGCAGTACAATTCTCTGGACTCTTTAGAGCAATAATTGTTTTTAAAAAAAGTTAAACTTTTGCATCTGAATGGCTATAACAGGGTTATTTCATGATGTGGCCTTGACCAAGTGTCCCCAAATGCCTATATCTATTCAATGAATGCTCAGATATTCTTAAAAACAAGTCAGAACATGTGTACTATGCCTCTAAACAAGCATGAACATTTTCAGAAAGATCGGACAATATTTGCCTCTATAACAATTAAAAAGCTGAAAATTATGAAAATAATGGTATATTAAGCCAATAAGTGGTCGTTTGCTGCCCCCCGCTGTTCATTTTAGTGTACTACACTCTAATATTGATCTACAAGTCATATTCAGCTTAAAATAAATCACTATTTTAACATTTGCAATCACATTTAGTTAAAATGAATCTATTAAGTATTACTATTGACAATTTTCACATTGAGAAATGTGAATCTTGAAGGAGACTGGCAGGAAACATTTTGTTTACTGCAACATCATAAAGTTCAAATGTCTGTATCTACAACAAAATGTGTGTGTGTAGTCCTATTTTTCTGAATACATTTTTAAAAATCTGATTAATAGTTACAAAGAGCTATGTTAAATGATTATAGACCATAGCATTAAAAAAGTGTGTGTGTGTGTGTGTGTGTGTGTGTGTGTGTGTGTGTGTGTGTGTGTGTGTGTGTGTGTGTGTGTGTGTGTGTGTGTGTGTGTGTGTGTGTGTGTGTGTGTGTGTGTATAAGCATGCATAATGGAATTAACATGGAAGACCAATTTGATATATAACTGATTTTATAGTGTTTATTGCAAAGCAACTGTGAAAAGACTTTATTAATAAGTAGAATGTCCAGCAGAGGGCAGCAGAAGACCACTCATTGGTTCATTCTGTCCACTAAGCATATATATAAACTCTAAAAAAACATTCTAATAGCATTGAAAATGACATTTTGTCAATGTTTATCAATTAATTTGTTCATTTGATTAATGTTTTTACAATAATTATTAAATTACAATTAAAATAATGCCTGAAAATATGTTTTAAAGGGGAAGACCTGGAATAAGCTATTTGTTACCCATCATTTATTTCAAATATTTATATCACCAACAAAATTTGCATGTGAGTTAAGCACGTTTGAAGACATTAACTTGGAAAATGTGCCCATTAAATGAAAAACAGACATTTAAAATGAAAATGAGCCAATGAGTGGTTCTCTGCTGCCACCTGCTGGGCATAAATAGTAATTTTTTCATACTATTTACTTATCATGTTCTATAATTCCTATTTAGACATTATAAAGTCATTATTACAATATTTACAATCACATTTTGTCAAATTAATTTATCTCAAATATATTATGGCGTATTACCTAAAATTGCCACCAGATGGCAGCAAAAGACCACTCATTGGCTTATCCTCTAAACTAATATTGTTCAATCATATTTAAACTGTGATCGTGCAGACCAAAGCGTAAATGCTAGAGACTTGAAACTTCATCAGATGATAGTACAAAAATCGAGGCTAATGTTGTCAGAGTATGAACCCGATTGGACAATAGGTGGCGCTACAGCAATCAAAAGCGCGAAATGGCTTATAACTCCCAAACCGTATGACGTAGACTCAAGTGTCTTATATCATTGGAAAGGTGAGTCCGTGACGAACAAAACGTATATCTCCGATTTAATTTCCGCCATTATAGATTTTCCGCCATTTTGAATTTTGTCAAAAAACTACTTTTGCAAACTAGTCCTAGGTTTTTTGCCCGATCGGAACCAAACCAGTGACAAAATGTTCTCTGGAGTCAGTTTATGAATAATTATCAAAAAAAAGTCGAAATTTATATTCACGGTTGTTAAGGAGCGTAAAAATAGTTGTTCAGGGCGGAGCCTATTTACTAAAAAAGCTAAAACTCAAGAACAAAATGAGATATCTTTACCAAACTTGGTAGACATGTGTATAGGCTGAGTCTTTGGTCACATTAAAAAAAATCGCGACGATTTAACTCTTGGTGGCGCAATAACTTAAAAATCATGAAAATGGCTTTAACCACCCGACCGCTAGTCCGATTGACTTGAAAATTGGTATGCAGTGTCTTGGTCCAAGGTACCAAGTATGTCTGTGAGGACATTGGCATATCTCAAAAAACATGGCTGCCACAGCCAATTAAATTTGAGCACCTATTAGACAAGTCTCATGGCCCTAGAGGTCGGTAAGAATTTTGAAAAAAATCGGCCACTAGTTGGCGCTAATGAGTTTTATGGCTCGGTAATCACGTGGTGTTGCACACATCCACGAAATATGCATATCATTTGATATATTCTAAGGGAAAACTCAAAACTTCACGAAAATTGGTGGGCATGTGTGTCATAACATCATTAACAAGCATGCAAAGTTTTATAGAGATCGGACCATAGGTGGCGCTATAACTATTAAAAACCTTTTAAAACCATATGTTTTCTATGGTAAATTGCCAATATTGCCTGTAAATGGACTTTTCCATCTGTTATTTCAGTGTTTAAAATCTTGCTAAATGAAACGTAATGTCTTTTGATGCTTGTGTGCTTAAAGGCCTTAAAGGCTTGAACCCCGCTAAATGCTGCTTGCAGCTTTAATTATTAGGGGTTCAAGCACGAAGTGCTGAAACCCTATTGTAATTGTACTGATTTTTATTAGGGGTTCAAGCCTGAAAGGCTGAAACCCTATTGTAATTGTTAATTTTCCCATGATGCATCATTCTCCATCTAAAACTGATCGGGCAGACCAAACCATAAGTTGTAGAGACATGAAACTTTCAGGGCTGGTAGTACTCACAACGACTACCAGCGTCACCGAGGCACGC
Source organism: Gobio gobio (assembly GCF_949357685.1). NCBI lineage: Eukaryota > Metazoa > Chordata > Actinopteri > Cypriniformes > Gobionidae > Gobio > Gobio gobio. The sequence continues at coordinate 45,766,591 of NC_137101.1, read as the reverse complement.
CCCGACCGGCCTGACGGGGGCGCTACAGCAAGCAAAAGTACAAAATGGCTCATAACTCCTAAACCGTTAGGCGTGGGCTCAAGTGTCTTATATCCTTGGAATCCTTGGCTCAAGGCGGACAACATGCAGGCCTCGGATTGGCTCGTCACCCTGGGAAAAATGTTGGGTATTTTGGCTTTTTCCAAAAACCTACTTTTGCGAACTAGTCCTAGGTTTTTGGCCCGACCGGAACCAAACCAGTGCAGCAAGATTCTCTGGAGTCTGAGTGTCAAAAGTTATCAAAAAAAAGTGCAAATTTGGGTTCAGGGTCCTTAAGGGCCGCCAAAACGCTTGAGGTGGGAGGAGCCACTTTTACTTCACTGGCCATAACTCGTCAACGGAACGAGATATTTGCACCAAACTCAGCACGCCTATGTATGAGCTCATTTTGTGGCTACGTGAAAAAGGACGCAGCAACTGGCCACTTGGTGGCGCTATAAAGGTTAAAAAGGGGTCAAAATGATGCATTTCAATGGAAAATCCCATTATATGGCTGAAAGCGGCCCTCTTCCGGCCTGATTTGCATACACCTTCACCAAATCGGGCATGCACATGCGTCACGTGATCCCAAAGAAGCTTGCCAACTGCTATGGCCATTAATGGTGGTTTAACTCTTATAAAGGTGAAAAAATGCTCTATAAATGACCATTAAATGACTGAAAAAGGGTCTGCTCTGCGCAAAACTTCACCAAATTAGCTGGGCACGTGCGCCATATTATTCTAAAGAAGCGTGCAAACTTTTGTGGAGATCGGGCCACCAGTAGAGGTACTACAGTTTAAAAGGTTTTTAAAAAAACACAGCATTTCCATGCTAAATGAGCTGAAAATGCGAAAATCGACCTCTGACCTCTCCGACGCGCATGTCAAAGCGCTTGATAAAGTTTTTGTAACCAGCAGCTCAAAAATCAAGCTCTGAGACCCTATACTTTATTTTTTATAGGCTTTTGAAGGCCCTTTTTATGCCCTCTTTTATTAGGGGTTCAAGCCTGAAAGGCTGAAACCCTATTGTAATTGTTAATTTTCCCATGATGCATCATTCTCCATCTAAAACTGATCGGGCAGACCAAACCATAAGTTGTAGAGACATGAAACTTTCAGGGCTGGTAGTACTCACAACGACTACCAGCGTCACCGAGGCACGCCCCGACCGGCCTGACGGGGGCGCTACAGCAAGCAAAAGTACAAAATGGCTCATAACTCCTAAACCGTTAGGCGTGGGCTCAAGTGTCTTATATCCTTGGAATCCTTGGCTCAAGGCGGACAACATGCAGGCCTCGGATTGGCTCGCCCTTCAAGCGCCAATTTCGAGAAATTTTGAGTTTTTTGAAAAACCTACTTTTGCCAACTACTCCCACATTTTTTCCCTGATCAGAACCAAACCACTGTAGGAATGTTCTTTGGAGAGAGATTATTAATAATTATGAAAAAAAAAATTTTTCTCAATTCATAGTTGCTAAGGGGATCCAAAATGTTCAACATGTTAGGGGCCACTTTAACTAAAATGACTATAACTTCTGAACGGAACAAGATATTTTCACTAAACTAGGGTCACATGTCTATGAGCTCAAACTTCAATTACTTTAAAAAAATTGCAATGATTGGCCACTTGGTGGCGCTGTAAGAAGAAAAAATTGTCATGAAAATGGCTATAACCACACCCAACCATTAGTTTGATAATTATTTGCATGCAGTATCTTTGTCCAGGGTGCCATGATAGTCTGAGAACATTGGTGTATCTCAAATAACTCAGTTTGCATATCGGCACAATGCCTTGAAGGAGCTTAAGAAGTTTCAAGCCAATGTTTTTCACAAAAGTCACCACCTTTAGGCTCCTGAATCCTTGCCGAGTCCAACGATACCAAACATGGCAGGTTTTTCTTTATGGTTTGTGTAACAGTGTATTTAGACTTTCAAAACTTTTGCTATTATCTTCGAAACTGCTAGTCCAATTGAGACAAAATCATCACAGGAATTTGGATAACATATGTCAATAGCTAAACAACAATGTCCAAATGTCAAAACTATGATAGGAAGTGAAATCCAATCAATGATGCCCAAGGGTCATTTTTATACTCTTATAAATATACTGTAAGTGTCTACAATAATGGGGTGTCCAATTCTGCTCCTGGAGGGCCACTGTCCTGCAGAGTTTAGCTCCAACTCCAATTCAACAGGTCTTATTAGGCATACTAGAAACTTTCAGATAGGGGTGTTGAGGCAACTTGGAGCTAGACTCTGCAGGACAGTGGCCCTCGAGGACCGACTTTGGACACCCCTGGTCTATAACCTCAAAATGAAGTGTGATATTTATAACAAATTTGACACACATATGTATGGACACACTCTAAGGACTTTTTTTTAAAAGTAGTGGAGATTGGGCAAGACGAACTTTAAAAAGTAGTGGAGATTGGGCAAGACGAATTGGGCAAGACCAATTTTTTTTGCTATAACTGCAAAAAAACGTTTTAAAATGGTTATTAAAAAAGTATTCATTGGTAAATTGGCCGTAAACTATCTTTTTTCATCTATGATCTAAGTTTATTTATTTCTTTGGATCCCCATTAGCCAATACCTAGGCAGTGGTTACTCTTCCTGAGGTCCCAACAAGTAACAAAATACACTGTCAGTGACTGTCCATGCACACTTTAAAACAAGAGGAAGTTTATTGGTAAAATAGAAAATAGTAATGGTCAACTTCCTTGAGGTACACCACACTGCAACTCTTTCACAACTGAGAACTTCCAATATAATACCCTATTAAACAGATTACTTTCAAATCAATGTACAGTATGAAAAGTAATTGTGATATAAAATATAACAGCACAGATTGAGGAAAATAAATTAGGAGCAGTATTAAGCAATCATCTGTCATCTGTGTTAATGCTGTTCGTGTTGAGGTCCCTCTCAATGTGCATGCTGAAAATTACTAAAGACTTACATTTGCTCACAAACTATTGTTTCCAACACTTTGCTAAGAACCATTAGCAAACTTATTGATCATATTAACATTCACTTATTTTAAAGCAACATAAAACATTATTTTCTTTTTCCTATTAATTTTCATTACTTAAATTCGTAATTTGTAATTGACCTCCCAGTTCTGTTGGCTGTACCCTTTGAATCTCTTATATGATCGTTTATAAGTTACTTTTGGTTTTCGAAGTGGTTACATGCTTGCTAAATAAAACAATATCTTTTTATGCATATGTGCTTAAAAGCCTTAAACTGCTTGAACCCCGATAAATGCTGCTTGCAGCTTTAATTAGGGGTTCAAGCACGAAGTGCTGAAACCCTATTGTAATTGTACTGATTTTTATTAGGGGTTCAAGCATGAAATGCTGAAACCCTATTGTAATTGTAAAGATTCGTAAAACGCATCGTGCAGGCCAAACCGTAAGGCCTAGAGACATGAAACCTGGCCAGATGGTAGGCCTCAGTTTGGGGACAACCTATCAGAGTATGACCCCGAATGGCCCATAGGTGGCGCTACAGCAACCAAAAGTTCAAAATTGCTCATAACTCTTAGACTGTTTGTCTCAGGATCAAGTGTCTTATATCGTTGGAATCCTTGGCTCAAGGCAGACAAAATGGCTATCTCCGATTTTGATGTAGGCAGGGAAAAGTTTCTGCTATGTCGAATTTTGTCCAAAACCTACTTTTGCGAACTAGTCCCTGGTTTTTTGCCCGATCGGAACTGAACCAGTCTAGGACAATTCTCTGGACTCTCTAGATCAATAATTATCAAAAAAAAGTTGAACTTTGGCATTTGGGTGGCTGTAACAGGGTCATTTAGAAAAGGGGCGTGGCAAAATACACTAAAAAGCCTATAAATCCCAAATGAAAACTCAGAACTTCACCAAAATTGATGACCATATGTGTCAGAACATGGTGAGGAATCATGCAGAGTTTCATGGAGATCGGACCATAGGTGGCGCTATAACTGGCAAAAAGCCTTCATTCTTATTAGGGGTTCAAGCATGAAATGCTGAAACCCTATTGTAATTGTAAGGATTCGTAAAACGCATCGTGCAGGCCAAACCGTAAGGCCTAGAGACATGAAACCTGGCCAGATGGTAGGCCTCAGTTTGGGGACAACCTATCAGAGTATGACCCCGAATGGCCCATAGGTGGCGCTACAGCAACCAAAAGTTAAAAATTGCTCATAACTCTTAGACTGTTTGTCTCAGGATCAAGTGTCTTATATCGTTGGAATCCTTGGCTCAAGGCAGACAAAATGGCTATCTCCGATTTTGATGTAGGCAGGGAAAAGTTTCTGCTATGTCGTATTTTGTCCAAAACCTACTTTTGCGAACTAGTCCCTGGTTTTTCGCCCGATCGGAACCGAACCAGTCTAGGACAATTCTCTGGACTCTCTAGATCAATAATTATCAAAAAAAAGTTGAACTTTGGCATTTGGGTGGCTGTAACAGGGTCATTTAGAAAAGGGGCGTGGCAAAATACACTAAAAAGCCTATACATCCCAAATGAAAACTCAGAACTTCACCAAAATTGATGACCATATGTGTCAGAACATGGTGAGGAATCATGCAGAGTTTCATGGAGATCGGACCATAGGTGGCGCTATAACTGGCAAAAAGCCTTCATTCTTATTAGGGGTTCAAGCATGAAATGCTGAAACCCTATTGTAATTGTAAGGATTCGTAAAACGCATCGTGCAGGCCAAACCGTAAGGCCTAGAGACATGAAACCTGGCCAGATGGTAGGCCTCAGTTTGGGGACAACCTATCAGAGTATGACCCCGAATGGCCCATAGGTGGCGCTACAGCAACCAAAAGTTCAAAATTGCTCATAACTCTTAGACTGTTTGTCTCAGGATCAAGTGTCTTATATCGTTGGAATCTTTGGCTCAAGGCAGACAAAATGGCTATCTCCGATTTTGATGTAGGCAGGGAAAAGTTTCTGCTATGTCGTATTTTGTCCAAAACCTACTTTTGCGAACTAGTCCCTGGTTTTTCGCCCGATCGGAACTGAACCAGTCTAGGACAATTCTCTGGACTCTCTAGATCAATAATTATCAAAAAAAAGTTGAACTTTGGCATTTGGGTGGCTGTAACAGGGTCATTTAGAAAAGGGGCGTGGCAAAATACACTAAAAAGCCTATACATCCCAAATGAAAACTCAGAACTTCACCAAAATTGATGAGCATATGTGCCAGAACATGGTGAGGAAGCATGCAGAGTTTCATGGAGATCGGACAATAGGTGGCGCTATAACTGGCAAAAAGCCTTCATTCTTATTAGGGGTTCAAGCATGAAATGCTGAAACCCTATTGTAATTGTAAGGATTCGTAAAACGCATCGTGCAGGCCAAACCGTAAGGCCTAGAGACATGAAACCTGGCCAGATGGTAGGCCTCAGTTTGGGGACAACCTATCAGAGTATGACCCCGAATGGCCCATAGGTGGCGCTACAGCAACCAAAAGTTCAAAATTGCTCATAACTCTTAGACTGTTTGTCTCAGGATCAAGTGTCTTATATCGTTGGAATCCTTGGCTCAAGGCAGACAAAATGGCTATCTCCGATTTTGATGTAAGCAGGGAAAAGTTTCTGCTATGTCGAATTTTGTCCAAAACCTACTTTTGCGAACTAGTCCCTGGTTTTTTACCCGATCGGAACTGAACCAGTCTAGGACAATTCTCTGGACTCTCTAGATCAATAATTATCAAAAAAAAGTTGAACTTTGGCATTTGGGTGGCTGTAACAGGGTCATTTAGAAAAGGGGCGTGGCAAAATACACTAAAAAGCCTATACATCCCAAATGAAAACTCAGAACTTCACCAAAATTGATGACCATATGTGTCAGAACATGGTGAGGAATCATGCAGAGTTTCATGGAGATCGGACCGTAGGTGGCGCTATAACTGGCAAAAAGCCTTCATTCTTATTAGGGGTTCAAGCATGAAATGCTGAAACCCTATTGTAATTGTAAGGATTCGTAAAACGCATCGTGCAGGCCAAACCGTAAGGCCTAGAGACATGAAACCTGGCCAGATGGTAGGCCTCAGTTTGGGGACAACCTATCAGAGTATGACCCCGAATGGCCCATAGGTGGCGCTACAGCAACCAAAAGTTCAAAATTGCTCATAACTCTTAGACTGTTTGTCTCAGGATCAAGTGTCTTATATCGTTGGAATCTTTGGCTCAAGGCAGACAAAATGGCTATCTCCGATTTTGATGTAGGCAGGGAAAAATTTCTGCTATGTCGAATTTTGTCCAAAACCTACTTTTGCGAACTAGTCCCTGGTTTTTCGCCCGATCGGAACCGAACCAGTCTAGGACAATTCTCTGGACTCTCTAGATCAATAATTATCAAAAAAAAGTTGAACTTTGGCATTTGGGTGGCTGTAACAGGGTCATTTACAAAAGGGGCGTGGCAAAATACACTAAAAAGCCTATTAATCCCAAATGAAAACTCAGAACTTCACCAAAATTGATGACCATATGTGTCAGAACATGGTGAGGAATCATGCAGAGTTTCATGGAGATCGGACCGTAGGTGGCGCTATAACTGGCAAAAAGCCTTCATTCTTATTAGGGGTTCAAGCATGAAATGCTGAAACCCTATTGTAATTGTAAGGATTCGTAAAACGCATCGTGCAGGCCAAACCGTAAGGCCTAGAGACATGAAACCTGGCCAGATGGTAGGCCTCAGTTTGGGGACAGCCTATCAGAGTATGACCCCGAATGGCCCATAGGTGGCGCTACAGCAACCAAAAGTTCAAAATTGCTCATAACTCTTAGACTGTTTGTCTCAGGATCAAGTGTCTTATATCGTTGGAATCTTTGGCTCAAGGCAGACAAAATGGCTATCTCCGATTTTGATGTAGGCAGGGAAAAGTTTCTGCTATGTCGTATTTTGTCCAAAACCTACTTTTGCGAACTAGTCCCTGGTTTTTCGCCCGATCGGAACCGAACCAGTCTAGGACAATTCTCTGGACTCTCTAGATCAATAATTATCAAAAAAAAGTTGAACTTTGGCATTTGGGTGGCTGTAACAGGGTCATTTAGAAAAGGGGCGTGGCAAAATACACTAAAAAGCCTATACATCCCAAATGAAAACTCAGAACTTCACCAAAATTGATGAGCATATGTGCCAGAACATGGTGAGGAAGCATGCAGAGTTTCATGGAGATCGGACAATAGGTGGCGCTATAACTGGCAAAAAGCCTTCATTCTTATTAGGGGTTCAAGCATGAAATGCTGAAACCCTATTGTAATTGTAAGGATTCGTAAAACGCATCGTGCAGGCCAAACCGTAAGGCCTAGAGACATGAAACCTGGCCAGATGGTAGGCCTCAGTTTGGGGACAACCTATCAGAGTATGACCCCGAATGGCCCATAGGTGGCGCTACAGCAACCAAAAGTTCAAAATTGCTCATAACTCTTAGACTGTTTGTCTCAGGATCAAGTGTCTTATATCGTTGGAATCTTTGGCTCAAGGCAGACAAAATGGCTATCTCCGATTTTGATGTAGGCAGGGAAAAGTTTCTGCTATGTCGTATTTTGTCCAAAACCTACTTTTGCGAACTAGTCCCTGGTTTTTCGCCCGATCGGAACCGAACCAGTCTAGGACAATTCTCTGGACTCTCTAGATCAATAATTATCAAAAAAAAGTTGAACTTTGGCATTTGGGTGGCTGTAACAGGGTCATTTAGAAAAGGGGCGTGGCAAAATACACTAAAAAGCCTATACATCCCAAATGAAAACTCAGAACTTCACCAAAATTGATGACCATATGTGTCAGAACATGGTGAGGAATCATGCAGAGTTTCATGGAGATCGGACCATAGGTGGCGCTATAACTGGCAAAAAGCCTTCATTCTTATTAGGGGTTCAAGCATGAAATGCTGAAACCCTATTGTAATTGTAAGGATTCGTAAAACGCATCGTGCAGGCCAAACCGTAAGGCCTAGAGACATGAAACCTGGCCAGATGGTAGGCCTCAGTTTGGGGACAACCTATCAGAGTATGACCCCGAATGGCCCATAGGTGGCGCTACAGCAACCAAAAGTTCAAAATTGCTCATAACTCTTAGACTGTTTGTCTCAGGATCAAGTGTCTTATATCGTTGGAATCTTTGGCTCAAGGCAGACAAAATGGCTATCTCCGATTTTGATGTAGGCAGGGAAAAGTTTCTGCTATGTCGTATTTTGTCCAAAACCTACTTTTGCGAACTAGTCCCTGGTTTTTCGCCCGATCGGAACCGAACCAGTCTAGGACAATTCTCTGGACTCTCTAGATCAATAATTATCAAAAAAAAGTTGAACTTTGGCATTTGGGTGGCTGTAACAGGGTCATTTAGAAAAGGGGCGTGGCAAAATACACTAAAAAGCCTATACATCCCAAATGAAAACTCAGAACTTCACCAAAATTGATGAGCATATGTGCCAGAACATGGTGAGGAAGCATGCAGAGTTTCATGGAGATCGGACAATAGGTGGCGCTATAACTGGCAAAAAGCCTTCATTCTTATTAGGGGTTCAAGCATGAAATGCTGAAACCCTATTGTAATTGTAAGGATTCGTAAAACGCATCGTGCAGGCCAAACCGTAAGGCCTAGAGACATGAAACCTGGCCAGATGGTAGGCCTCAGTTTGGGGACAACCTATCAGAGTATGACCCCGAATGGCCCATAGGTGGCGCTACAGCAACCAAAAGTTCAAAATTGCTCATAACTCTTAGACTGTTTGTCTCAGGATCAAGTGTCTTATATCGTTGGAATCCTTGGCTCAAGGCAGACAAAATGGCTATCTCCGATTTTGATGTAAGCAGGGAAAAGTTTCTGCTATGTCGAATTTTGTCCAAAACCTACTTTTGCGAACTAGTCCCTGGTTTTTTACCCGATCGGAACTGAACCAGTCTAGGACAATTCTCTGGACTCTCTAGATCAATAATTATCAAAAAAAAGTTGAACTTTGGCATTTGGGTGGCTGTAACAGGGTCATTTAGAAAAGGGGCGTGGCAAAATACACTAAAAAGCCTATACATCCCAAATGAAAACTCAGAACTTCACCAAAATTGATGACCATATGTGTCAGAACATGGTGAGGAATCATGCAGAGTTTCATGGAGATCGGACCATAGGTGGCGCTATAACTGGCAAAAAGCCTTCATTCTTATTAGGGGTTCAAGCATGAAATGCTGAAACCCTATTGTAATTGTAAGGATTCGTAAAACGCATCGTGCAGGCCAAACCGTAAGGCCTAGAGACATGAAACCTGGCCAGATGGTAGGCCTCAGTTTGGGGACAACCTATCAGAGTATGACCCCGAATGGCCCATAGGTGGCGCTACAGCAACCAAAAGTTCAAAATTGCTCATAACTCTTAGACTGTTTGTCTCAGGATCAAGTGTCTTATATCGTTGGAATCCTTGGCTCAAGGCAGACAAAATTGCTATCTCCGATTTTGATGTAGGCAGGGAAAAGTTTCTGCTATGTCGAATTTTGTCCAAAACCTACTTTTGCGAACTAGTCCCTGGTTTTTTGCCCGATCGGAACTGAACCAGTCTAGGACAATTCTCTGGACTCTCTAGATCAATAATTATCAAAAAAAAGTTGAACTTTGGCATTTGGGTGGCTGTAACAGGGTCATTTACAAAAGGGGCATGGCAAAATACACTAAAAAGCCTATTAATCCCAAATGAAAACTCAGAACTTCACCAAAATTGATGACCATATGTGTCAGAACATGGTGAGGAATCATGCAGAGTTTCATGGAGATCGGACCATAGGTGGCGCTATAACTGGCAAAAAGCCTTCCTTCTTATTAGGGGTTCAAGCATGAAATGCTGAAACCCTATTGTAATTGTAAGGATTCGTAAAACGCATCGTGCAGGCCAAACCGTAAGGCCTAGAGACATGAAACCTGGCCAGATGGTAGGCCTCAGTTTGGGGACAACCTATCAGAGTATGACCCCGAATGGCCCATAGGTGGCGCTACAGCAACCAAAAGTTCAAAATTGCTCATAACTCTTAGACTGTTTGTCTCAGGATCAAGTGTCTTATATCGTTGGAATCTTTGGCTCAAGGCAGACAAAATGGCTATCTCCGATTTTGATGTAGGCAGGGAAAAGTTTCTGCTATGTCGTATTTTGTCCAAAACCTACTTTTGCGAACTAGTCCCTGGTTTTTCGCCCGATCGGAACCGAACCAGTCTAGGACAATTCTCTGGACTCTCTAGATCAATAATTATCAAAAAAAAGTTGAACTTTGGCATTTGGGTGGCTGTAACAGGGTCATTTAGAAAAGGGGCGTGGCAAAATACACTAAAAAGCCTATACATCCCAAATGAAAACTCAGAACTTCACCAAAATTGATGACCATATGTGTCAGAACATGGTGAGGAATCATGCAGAGTTTCATGGAGATCGGACCATAGGTGGCGCTATAACTGGCAAAAAGCCTTCATTCTTATTAGGGGTTCAAGCATGAAATGCTGAAACCCTATTGTAATTGTAAGGATTCGTAAAACGCATCGTGCAGGCCAAACCGTAAGGCCTAGAGACATGAAACCTGGCCAGATGGTAGGCCTCAGTTTGGGGACAACCTATCAGAGTATGACCCCGAATGGCCCATAGGTGGCGCTACAGCAACCAAAAGTTCAAAATTGCTCATAACTCTTAGACTGTTTGTCTCAGGATCAAGTGTCTTATATCGTTGGAATCTTTGGCTCAAGGCAGACAAAATGGCTATCTCCGATTTTGATGTAGGCAGGGAAAAGTTTCTGCTATGTCGTATTTTGTCCAAAACCTACTTTTGCGAACTAGTCCCTGGTTTTTCGCCCGATCGGAACCGAACCAGTCTAGGACAATTCTCTGGACTCTCTAGATCAATAATTATCAAAAAAAAGTTGAACTTTGGCATTTGGGTGGCTGTAACAGGGTCATTTAGAAAAGGGGCGTGGCAAAATACACTAAAAAGCCTATACATCCCAAATGAAAACTCAGAACTTCACCAAAATTGATGAGCATATGTGCCAGAACATGGTGAGGAAGCATGCAGAGTTTCATGGAGATCGGACAATAGGTGGCGCTATAACTGGCAAAAAGCCTTCATTCTTATTAGGGGTTCAAGCATGAAATGCTGAAACCCTATTGTAATTGTAAGGATTCGTAAAACGCATCGTGCAGGCCAAACCGTAAGGCCTAGAGACATGAAACCTGGCCAGATGGTAGGCCTCAGTTTGGGGACAACCTATCAGAGTATGACCCCGAATGGCCCATAGGTGGCGCTACAGCAACCAAAAGTTCAAAATTGCTCATAACTCTTAGACTGTTTGTCTCAGGATCAAGTGTCTTATATCGTTGGAATCCTTGGCTCAAGGCAGACAAAATGGCTATCTCCGATTTTGATGTAAGCAGGGAAAAGTTTCTGCTATGTCGAATTTTGTCCAAAACCTACTTTTGCGAACTAGTCCCTGGTTTTTTACCCGATCGGAACTGAACCAGTCTAGGACAATTCTCTGGACTCTCTAGATCAATAATTATCAAAAAAAAGTTGAACTTTGGCATTTGGGTGGCTGTAACAGGGTCATTTAGAAAAGGGGCGTGGCAAAATACACTAAAAAGCCTATACATCCCAAATGAAAACTCAGAACTTCACCAAAATTGATGACCATATGTGTCAGAACATGGTGAGGAATCATGCAGAGTTTCATGGAGATCGGACCATAGGTGGCGCTATAACTGGCAAAAAGCCTTCATTCTTATTAGGGGTTCAAGCATGAAATGCTGAAACCCTATTGTAATTGTAAGGATTCGTAAAACGCATCGTGCAGGCCAAACCGTAAGGCCTAGAGACATGAAACCTGGCCAGATGGTAGGCCTCAGTTTGGGGACAACCTATCAGAGTATGACCCCGAATGGCCCATAGGTGGCGCTACAGCAACCAAAAGTTCAAAATTGCTCATAACTCTTAGACTGTTTGTCTCAGGATCAAGTGTCTTATATCGTTGGAATCCTTGGCTCAAGGCAGACAAAATTGCTATCTCCGATTTTGATGTAGGCAGGGAAAAGTTTCTGCTATGTCGAATTTTGTCCAAAACCTACTTTTGCGAACTAGTCCCTGGTTTTTTGCCCGATCGGAACTGAACCAGTCTAGGACAATTCTCTGGACTCTCTAGATCAATAATTATCAAAAAAAAGTTGAACTTTGGCATTTGGGTGGCTGTAACAGGGTCATTTACAAAAGGGGCATGGCAAAATACACTAAAAAGCCTATTAATCCCAAATGAAAACTCAGAACTTCACCAAAATTGATGACCATATGTGTCAGAACATGGTGAGGAATCATGCAGAGTTTCATGGAGATCGGACCATAGGTGGCGCTATAACTGGCAAAAAGCCTTCCTTCTTATTAGGGGTTCAAGCATGAAATGCTGAAACCCTATTGTAATTGTAAAGATTCGTAAAACGCATCGTGCAGGCCAAACCGTAAGGCCTAGAGACATGAAACCTGGCCAGATGGTAGGCCTCAGTTTGGGGACAACCTATCAGAGTATGACCCCGAATGGCCCATAGGTGGCGCTACAGCAACCAAAAGTTCAAAATTGCTCATAACTCTTAGACTGTTTGTCTCAGGATCAAGTGTCTTATATCGTTGGAATCCTTGGCTCAAGGCAGACAAAATGGCTATCTCCGATTTTGATGTAAGCAGGGAAAAGTTTCTGCTATGTCGAATTTTGTCCAAAACCTACTTTTGCGAACTAGTCCCTGGTTTTTTGCCCGATCGGAACTGAACCAGTCTAGGACAATTCTCTGGACTCTCTAGATCAATAATTATCAAAAAAAAGTTGAACTTTGGCATTTGGGTGGCTGTAACAGGGTCATTTAGAAAAGGGGCGTGGCAAAATACACTAAAAAGCCTATACATCCCAAATGAAAACTCAGAACTTCACCAAAATTGATGAGCATATGTGCCAGAACATGGTGAGGAAGCATGCAGAGTTTCATGGAGATCGGACAATAGGTGGCGCTATAACTGGCAAAAAGCCTTCATTCTTATTAGGGGTTCAAGCATGAAATGCTGAAACCCTATTGTAATTGTAAGGATTCGTAAAACGCATCGTGCAGGCCAAACCGTAAGGCCTAGAGACATGAAACCTGGCCAGATGGTAGGCCTCAGTTTGGGGACAACCTATCAGAGTATGACCCCGAATGGCCCATAGGTGGCGCTACAGCAACCAAAAGTTCAAAATTGCTCATAACTCTTAGACTGTTTGTCTCAGGATCAAGTGTCTTATATCGTTGGAATCCTTGGCTCAAGGCAGACAAAATGGCTATCTCCGATTTTGATGTAAGCAGGGAAAAGTTTCTGCTATGTCGAATTTTGTCCAAAACCTACTTTTGCGAACTAGTCCCTGGTTTTTTACCCGATCGGAACTGAACCAGTCTAGGACAATTCTCTGGACTCTCTAGATCAATAATTATCAAAAAAAAGTTGAACTTTGGCATTTGGGTGGCTGTAACAGGGTCATTTAGAAAAGGGGCGTGGCAAAATACACTAAAAAGCCTATACATCCCAAATGAAAACTCAGAACTTCACCAAAATTGATGACCATATGTGTCAGAACATGGTGAGGAATCATGCAGAGTTTCATGGAGATCGGACCATAGGTGGCGCTATAACTGGCAAAAAGCCTTCATTCTTATTAGGGGTTCAAGCATGAAATGCTGAAACCCTATTGTAATTGTAAGGATTCGTAAAACGCATCGTGCAGGCCAAACCGTAAGGCCTAGAGACATGAAACCTGGCCAGATGGTAGGCCTCAGTTTGGGGACAACCTATCAGAGTATGACCCCGAATGGCCCATAGGTGGCGCTACAGCAACCAAAAGTTCAAAATTGCTCATAACTCTTAGACTGTTTGTCTCAGGATCAAGTGTCTTATATCGTTGGAATCTTTGGCTCAAGGCAGACAAAATGGCTATCTCCGATTTTGATGTAGGCAGGGAAAAATTTCTGCTATGTCGAATTTTGTCCAAAACCTACTTTTGCGAACTAGTCCCTGGTTTTTCGCCCGATCGGAACCGAACCAGTCTAGGACAATTCTCTGGACTCTCTAGATCAATAATTATCAAAAAAAAGTTGAACTTTGGCATTTGGGTGGCTGTAACAGGGTCATTTACAAAAGGGGCGTGGCAAAATACACTAAAAAGCCTATTAATCCCAAATGAAAACTCAGAACTTCACCAAAATTGATGACCATATGTGTCAGAACATGGTGAGGAATCATGCAGAGTTTCATGGAGATCGGACCATAGGTGGCGCTATAACTGGCAAAAAGCCTTCATTCTTATTAGGGGTTCAAGCATGAAATGCTGAAACCCTATTGTAATTGTAAGGATTCGTAAAACGCATCGTGCAGGCCAAACCGTAAGGCCTAGAGACATGAAACCTGGCCAGATGGTAGGCCTCAGTTTGGGGACAGCCTATCAGAGTATGACCCCGAATGGCCCATAGGTGGCGCTACAGCAACCAAAAGTTCAAAATTGCTCATAACTCTTAGACTGTTTGTCTCAGGATCAAGTGTCTTATATCGTTGGAATCTTTGGCTCAAGGCAGACAAAATGGCTATCTCCGATTTTGATGTAGGCAGGGAAAAGTTTCTGCTATGTCGTATTTTGTCCAAAACCTACTTTTGCGAACTAGTCCCTGGTTTTTCGCCCGATCGGAACCGAACCAGTCTAGGACAATTCTCTGGACTCTCTAGATCAATAATTATCAAAAAAAAGTTGAACTTTGGCATTTGGGTGGCTGTAACAGGGTCATTTAGAAAAGGGGCGTGGCAAAATACACTAAAAAGCCTATACATCCCAAATGAAAACTCAGAACTTCACCAAAATTGATGAGCATATGTGCCAGAACATGGTGAGGAAGCATGCAGAGTTTCATGGAGATCGGACAATAGGTGGCGCTATAACTGGCAAAAAGCCTTCATTCTTATTAGGGGTTCAAGCATGAAATGCTGAAACCCTATTGTAATTGTAAGGATTCGTAAAACGCATCGTGCAGGCCAAACCGTAAGGCCTAGAGACATGAAACCTGGCCAGATGGTAGGCCTCAGTTTGGGGACAACCTATCAGAGTATGACCCCGAATGGCCCATAGGTGGCGCTACAGCAACCAAAAGTTCAAAATTGCTCATAACTCTTAGACTGTTTGTCTCAGGATCAAGTGTCTTATATCGTTGGAATCCTTGGCTCAAGGCAGACAAAATGGCTATCTCCGATTTTGATGTAGGCAGGGAAAAGTTTCTGCTATGTCGTATTTTGTCCAAAACCTACTTTTGGGAACTAGTCCCTGGTTTTTCGCCCGATCGGAACCGAACCAGTCTAGGACAATTCTCTGGACTCTCTAGATCAATAATTATCAAAAAAAAGTTGAACTTTGGCATTTGGGTGGCTGTAACAGGGTCATTTAGAAAAGGGGCGTGGCAAAATACACTAAAAAGCCTATACATCCCAAATGAAAACTCAGAACTTCACCAAAATTGATGACCATATGTGTCAGAACATGGTGAGGAATCATGCAGAGTTTCATGGAGATCGGACCATAGGTGGCGCTATAACTGGCAAAAAGCCTTCATTCTTATTAGGGGTTCAAGCATGAAATGCTGAAACCCTATTGTAATTGTAAGGATTCGTAAAACGCATCGTGCAGGCCAAACCGTAAGGCCTAGAGACATGAAACCTGGCCAGATGGTAGGCCTCAGTTTGGGGACAACCTATCAGAGTATGACCCCGAATGGCCCATAGGTGGCGCTACAGCAACCAAAAGTTCAAAATTGCTCATAACTCTTAGACTGTTTGTCTCAGGATCAAGTGTCTTATATCGTTGGAATCTTTGGCTCAAGGCAGACAAAATGGCTATCTCCGATTTTGATGTAGGCAGGGAAAAGTTTCTGCTATGTCGTATTTTGTCCAAAACCTACTTTTGCAAACTAGTCCCTGGTTTTTCGCCCGATCGGAACCGAACCAGTCTAGGACAATTCTCTGGACTCTCTAGATCAATAATTATCAAAAAAAAGTTGAACTTTGGCATTTGGGTGGCTGTAACAGGGTCATTTAGAAAAGGGGCGTGGCAAAATACACTAAAAAGCCTATACATCCCAAATGAAAACTCAGAACTTCACCAAAATTGATGAGCATATGTGCCAGAACATGGTGAGGAAGCATGCAGAGTTTCATGGAGATCGGACAATAGGTGGCGCTATAACTGGCAAAAAGCCTTCATTCTTATTAGGGGTTCAAGCATGAAATGCTGAAACCCTATTGTAATTGTAAGGATTCGTAAAACGCATCGTGCAGGCCAAACCGTAAGGCCTAGAGACATGAAACCTGGCCAGATGGTAGGCCTCAGTTTGGGGACAACCTATCAGAGTATGACCCCGAATGGCCCATAGGTGGCGCTACAGCAACCAAAAGTTCAAAATTGCTCATAACTCTTAGACTGTTTGTCTCAGGATCAAGTGTCTTATATCGTTGGAATCCTTGGCTCAAGGCAGACAAAATGGCTATCTCCGATTTTGATGTAAGCAGGGAAAAGTTTCTGCTATGTCGAATTTTGTCCAAAACCTACTTTTGCGAACTAGTCCCTGGTTTTTTACCCGATCGGAACTGAACCAGTCTAGGACAATTCTCTGGACTCTCTAGATCAATAATTATCAAAAAAAAGTTGAACTTTGGCATTTGGGTGGCTGTAACAGGGTCATTTAGAAAAGGGGCGTGGCAAAATACACTAAAAAGCCTATACATCCCAAATGAAAACTCAGAACTTCACCAAAATTGATGACCATATGTGTCAGAACATGGTGAGGAATCATGCAGAGTTTCATGGAGATCGGACCATAGGTGGCGCTATAACTGGCAAAAAGCCTTCATTCTTATTAGGGGTTCAAGCATGAAATGCTGAAACCCTATTGTAATTGTAAGGATTCGTAAAACGCATCGTGCAGGCCAAACCGTAAGGCCTAGAGACATGAAACCTGGCCAGATGGTAGGCCTCAGTTTGGGGACAACCTATCAGAGTATGACCCCGAATGGCCCATAGGTGGCGCTACAGCAACCAAAAGTTCAAAATTGCTCATAACTCTTAGACTGTTTGTCTCAGGATCAAGTGTCTTATATCGTTGGAATCCTTGGCTCAAGGCAGACAAAATTGCTATCTCCGATTTTGATGTAGGCAGGGAAAAGTTTCTGCTATGTCGAATTTTGTCCAAAACCTACTTTTGCGAACTAGTCCCTGGTTTTTTGCCCGATCGGAACTGAACCAGTCTAGGACAATTCTCTGGACTCTCTAGATCAATAATTATCAAAAAAAAGTTGAACTTTGGCATTTGGGTGGCTGTAACAGGGTCATTTACAAAAGGGGCATGGCAAAATACACTAAAAAGCCTATTAATCCCAAATGAAAACTCAGAACTTCACCAAAATTGATGACCATATGTGTCAGAACATGGTGAGGAAGCATGCAGAGTTTCATGGAGATCGGACCATAGGTGGCGCTATAACTGGCAAAAAGCCTTCATTCTTATTAGGGGTTCAAGCATGAAATGCTGAAACCCTATTGTAATTGTAAGGATTCGTAAAACGCATCGTGCAGGCCAAACCGTAAGGCCTAGAGACATGAAACCTGGCCAGATGGTAGGCCTCAGTTTGGGGACAACCTATCAGAGTATGACCCCGAATGGCCCATAGGTGGCGCTACAGCAACCAAAAGTTCAAAATTGCTCATAACTCTTAGACTGTTTGTCTCAGGATCAAGTGTCTTATATCGTTGGAATCTTTGGCTCAAGGCAGACAAAATGGCTATCTCCGATTTTGATGTAGGCAGGGAAAAGTTTCTGCTATGTCGTATTTTGTCCAAAACCTACTTTTGCAAACTAGTCCCTGGTTTTTCGCCCGATCGGAACCGAACCAATCTAGGACAATTCTCTGGACTCTCTAGATCAATAATTATCAAAAAAAAGTTGAACTTTGGCATTTGGGTGGCTGTAACAGGGTCATTTAGAAAAGGGGCGTGGCAAAATACACTAAAAAGCCTATACATCCCAAATGAAAACTCAGAACTTCACCAAAATTGATGAGCATATGTGCCAGAACATGGTGAGGAAGCATGCAGAGTTTCATGGAGATCGGACAATAGGTGGCGCTATAACTGGCAAAAAGCCTTCATTCTTATTAGGGGTTCAAGCATGAAATGCTGAAACCCTATTGTAATTGTAAGGATTCGTAAAACGCATCGTGCAGGCCAAACCGTAAGGCCTAGAGACATGAAACCTGGCCAGATGGTAGGCCTCAGTTTGGGGACAACCTATCAGAGTATGACCCCGAATGGCCCATAGGTGGCGCTACAGCAACCAAAAGTTCAAAATTGCTCATAACTCTTAGACTGTTTGTCTCAGGATCAAGTGTCTTATATCGTTGGAATCCTTGGCTCAAGGCAGACAAAATGGCTATCTCCGATTTTGATGTAAGCAGGGAAAAGTTTCTGCTATGTCGAATTTTGTCCAAAACCTACTTTTGCGAACTAGTCCCTGGTTTTTTACCCGATCGGAACTGAACCAGTCTAGGACAATTCTCTGGACTCTCTAGATCAATAATTATCAAAAAAAAGTTGAACTTTGGCATTTGGGTGGCTGTAACAGGGTCATTTAGAAAAGGGGCGTGGCAAAATACACTAAAAAGCCTATACATCCCAAATGAAAACTCAGAACTTCACCAAAATTGATGACCATATGTGTCAGAACATGGTGAGGAATCATGCAGAGTTTCATGGAGATCGGACCATAGGTGGCGCTATAACTGGCAAAAAGCCTTCATTCTTATTAGGGGTTCAAGCATGAAATGCTGAAACCCTATTGTAATTGTAAGGATTCGTAAAACGCATCGTGCAGGCCAAACCGTAAGGCCTAGAGACATGAAACCTGGCCAGATGGTAGGCCTCAGTTTGGGGACAACCTATCAGAGTATGACCCCGAATGGCCCATAGGTGGCGCTACAGCAACCAAAAGTTCAAAATTGCTCATAACTCTTAGACTGTTTGTCTCAGGATCAAGTGTCTTATATCGTTGGAATCCTTGGCTCAAGGCAGACAAAATTGCTATCTCCGATTTTGATGTAGGCAGGGAAAAGTTTCTGCTATGTCGAATTTTGTCCAAAACCTACTTTTGCGAACTAGTCCCTGGTTTTTTGCCCGATCGGAACTGAACCAGTCTAGGACAATTCTCTGGACTCTCTAGATCAATAATTATCAAAAAAAAGTTGAACTTTGGCATTTGGGTGGCTGTAACAGGGTCATTTACAAAAGGGGCATGGCAAAATACACTAAAAAGCCTATTAATCCCAAATGAAAACTCAGAACTTCACCAAAATTGATGACCATATGTGTCAGAACATGGTGAGGAATCATGCAGAGTTTCATGGAGATCGGACCATAGGTGGCGCTATAACTGGCAAAAAGCCTTCATTCTTATTAGGGGTTCAAGCATGAAATGCTGAAACCCTATTGTAATTGTAAGGATTCGTAAAACGCATCGTGCAGGCCAAACCGTAAGGCCTAGAGACATGAAACCAGATGGTAGGCCTCAGTTTGGGGACAACCTATCAGAGTATGACCCCGAATGGCCCATAGGTGGCGCTACAGCAACCAAAAGTTCAAAATTGCTCATAACTCTTAGACTGTTTGTCTCAGGATCAAGTGTCTTATATCGTTGGAATCCTTGGCTCAAGGCAGACAAAATGGCTATCTCCGATTTTGATGTAGGCAGGGAAAAGTTTCTGCTATGTCGAATTTTGTCCAAAACCTACTTTTGCGAACTAGTCCCTGGTTTTTTGCCCGATCGGAACTGAACCAGTCTAGGACAATTCTCTGGACTCTCTAGATCAATAATTATCAAAAAAAAGTTGAACTTTGGCATTTGGGTGGCTGTAACAGGGTCATTTACAAAAGGGGCATGGCAAAATACACTAAAAAGCCTATTAATCCCAAATGAAAACTCAGAACTTCACCAAAATTGATGACCATATGTGTCAGAACATGGTGAGGAAGCATGCAGAGTTTCATGGAGATCGGACCATAGGTGGCGCTATAACTGGCAAAAAGCCTTCCTTCTTATTAGGGGTTCAAGCATGAAATGCTGAAACCCTATTGTAATTGTAAAGATTCGTAAAACGCATCGTGCAGGCCAAACCGTGAGGCCTAGAGACATGAAACCTGGCCAGATGGTAGGCCTCAGTTTGGGGACAACCTATCAGAGTATGACCCCGAATGGCCCATAGGTGGCGCTACAGCAACCAAAAGTTCAAAATTGCTCATAACTCTTAGACTGTTTATCTCAGGATCAAGTGTCTTATATCGTTGGAATCTTTGGCTCAAGGCAGACAAAATGGCTATCTCCGATTTAGATGTAGGCAGGGAAAAGTTTCTGCTATGTCGAATTTTGTCCAAAACCTACTTTTGCGAACTAGTCCCTGGTTTTTTGCCCGATCGGAACTGAACCAGTCTAGGACAATTCTCTGGACTCTCTAGATCAATAATTATCAAAAAAAAGTTGAACTTTTGCATTTGGGTGGCTGTAACAGGGTCATTTAGAAAAGGGGCGTGGCAAAATACACTAAAAAGCCTATTAATCCCAAATGAAAACTCAGAACTTCACCAAAATTGATGAGCATATGTGCCAGAACATGGTGAGGAAGCATGCAGAGTTTCATGGAGATCGGACCATAGGTGGCGCTATAACTGGCAAAAAGCCTTCATTCTTATTAGGGGTTCAAGCATGAAATGCTGAAACCCTATTGTAATTGTAAGGATTCGTAAAACGCATCGTGCAGGCCAAACCGTAAGGCCTAGAGACATGAAACCTGGCCAGATGGTAGGCCTCAGTTTGGGGACAACCTATCAGAGTATGACCCCGAATGGCCCATAGGTGGCGCTACAGCAACCAAAAGTTCAAAATTGCTCATAACTCTTAGACTGTTCGTCTCAGGATCAAGTGTCTTATATCGTTGGAATCCTTGGCTCAAGGCAGACAAAATGGCTATCTCCGATTTTGATGTAGGCAGGGAAAAAATTCTGCTATGTCGAATTTTGTCCAAAACCTACTTTTGCGAACTAGTCCCTGGTTTTTTGCCCGATCGGAACTGAACCAGTCTAGGACAATTCTCTGGACTCTCTAGATCAATAATTATCAAAAAAAAGTTGAACTTTGGCATTTGGGTGGCTGTAACAGGGTCATTTAGAAAAGGGGCGTGGCAAAATACACTAAAAAGCCTATACATCCCAAATGAAAACTCAGAACTTCACCAAAATTGATGACCATATGTGTCAGAACATGGTGAGGAATCATGCAGAGTTTCATGGAGATCGGACCATAGGTGGCGCTATAACTGGCAAAAAGCCTTCATTCTTATTAGGGGTTCAAGCATGAAATGCTGAAACCCTATTGTAATTGTAAGGATTCGTAAAACGCATCGTGCAGGCCAAACCGTAAGGCCTAGAGACATGAAACCTGGCCAGATGGTAGGCCTCAGTTTGGGGACAACCTATCAGAGTATGCCCCCGAATGGCCCATAGGTGGCGCTACAGCAACCAAAAGTTCAAAATTGCTCATAACTCTTAGACTGTTCGTCTCAGGATCAAGTGTCTTATATCGTTGGAATCTTTGGCTCAAGGCAGACAAAATGGCTATCTCTGATTTTGATGTAGGCAGGGAAAATTTCTGCTATGTCGAATTTTGTCCAAAACCTACTTTTGCGAACTAGTCCCTGGTTTTTCGCCCGATCGGAACCGAACCAGTCTAGGACAATTCTCTGGACTCTCTAGATCAATAATTATCAAAAAAAAGTTGAACTTTGGCATTTGGGTGGCTGTAACAGGGTCATTTAGAAAAGAGGCTTGGCAAAATACACTAAAAAGCCTATACATCCCAAATGAAAACTCAGAACTTCACCAAAATTGACGAGCATATGTGTCAGAACATGGTGAGGAAGCATGCAGAGTTTCATGGAGATCGGACCATAGGTGGCGCTATAACTGGCAAAAAGCCTTCATTCTTATTAGGGGTTCAAGCATGAAATGCTGAAACCCTATTGTAATTGTAAGGATTCGTAAAACGCATCGTGCAGGCCAAACCGTAAGGCCTAGAGACATGAAACCTGGCCAGATGGTAGGCCTCAGTTTGGGGACAACCTATCAGAGTATGACCCCGAATGGCCCATAGGTGGCGCTACAGCAACCAAAAGTTCAAAATTGCTCATAACTCTTAGACCGATTGTCCCAGGATCAAGTGTCTTATACCGTTGGAATCCGTGGCTCAAGTCGGACAATTTTGATGTAGGCAGGGAAAGTTTTCTGCTATGTCGAATTTTGTCCAAAACCTACTTTTGCAAACTAGTCCCTGGTTTTTCGCCCGATCGGAACCAAATCAGTCTAGGACAATTCTCTGGACTCTTTAGATCAATAATTATCAAAAAAAAAGTTTAACTTTGGCATATGAGTGGCTGTAACATGGTCATTTATAAAATGGGGCGTGGCAAAATACACTCAAAAGCCTATAAATCCCAAAGGAAAACTCAGAACTTCACAAAAATTGATGAGCATATGTGTCAGAACATGGTGAGGAAGCATGCAGAGTTTCATGGAGATCGGACCATAGGTGGCGCTATAACTGGCAAAAAGCCTTCATTCTTATTAGGGGTTCAAGCATGAAATGCTGAAACCCTATTGTAATTGTAAGGATTCGTAAAACGCATCGTGCAGGCCAAACCGTAAGGCCTAGAGACTTGAAACCTGGCCAGATGGTAGGCCTCAACTTGGGGACAACCTATCAGAGTATGACCCCGAATGGCCCATAGGTGGCGCTACAGCAACCAAAAGTTCAAAATTGCTCATAACTCTTAGACCGATTGTCCCAGGATCAAGTGTCTTATATCGTTGGAATCCGTGGCTCAAGTTGGACAAAATGGCTATCTCCGATTTTGATGTAGGCAGGGAAAGTTTTCTGCTATGTCGAATTTTGTCCAAAACCTACTTTTGCGAACTAGTCCCTGGTTTTTCGCCCGATCGAACCAAACCAGTCTAGGACAATTCTCTGGACTCTTTAGATCAATAATTATCAAAAAAAAGTTGAACTTTGGCATTTGAGTGGCTGTAACAGGGTCATTTAGAAAAGGGGCGTGGCAAAATACACTCAAAAGCCTATAAATCCCAAAGGAAAACTCAGAACTTCACAAAAATTGATGAGCATATGTGTCAGAACATGGTGAGGAAGCATGCAGAGTTTCATGG